>NW_027219896.1:0-64322 GCF_027580195.1 Bos mutus
ATCATACACTGATCACGTGACTGATCATGCACTGATCGCGTGGCTGATATCATGCACAAGCGGATACACTAGTCGCGTGGCTATCATGCACTGGTATCATGGCTGATCGCGCAGTGATCGCGTGGCTGATCATGCACTGATCACGTGCCTATCCTGCACTGATCAAGAAGCTGATCATGCACTGATCCGCGAGGCTCATCATGCACGGATCACGTGCCTGATCATGCACTGATCAAGTGGCTGAGCATGCACTGATTGCGAAGCTGATCTACACTGATCCGCGTGACTATCATGCATTGATCATGGCTGATCATGCAGTGACCACGTGGCTGATCATATACTGATCACGTGACTGATCACGTGACTGTGCATGCACTGATCACGTGGCTGATCATACACCCCCGATCACGTGGCTGATCGCCACTGATCATGTGACTGATCGCCCACTGATCGCCATGCCTGATGTGAACTGATCACGCACGATCATGCACTTATCGTAATTCATCATACACACGGTCACAAAGCTGATCATACACTGATCGTGACTGATCATGCACTGTTCACGTGCCTGATCTTGCACTGTTCGTGGCTGATCATACACTGATTACCTGGTTGATCATTCACTGATCACGTTGTTGATCATGCATTAATCACTTGGCTGATCATACACTTGATCACGGCTGATCATGCACTGATCACGTGACTGCACATGCACTGATGGCGTGGCTGATCATACAGTGATCACGTGACTGATCATGCAACTGATCGCACTGGCGTGGATCATGCACTGATCACGTTGCTGATCATGCTGAACCAGGTGGCTGATCATGCACTGATCACGTGGCTGATCATACACTGATCACGTGCCTGATCATACACTGATCCGTCGCCCACTGAAACCCTGGCTGATCATACACTGATCGCCGGCTGATCATGTCAACTGATATCGTGCCTGATCATGCATCTTCACGTGCCTGATAATGCACTGAAACCGTGGCTGATCAGGCACTGATCAGAAGTGAGTCATACTCTGAACACGTGACGTGCATACATTGATCACGTGACTGATGATGCACTCTTCATGACTGGCTGAACATCACGTGGATGATCATGCACTGATTAATACACACTGGGCAGGTGGCCTGATCACTGGATATCATACACTGATCACGTACCTGCACATGCACTGATTGTGGCTGATCATGCACTGATCACGTAGGTATCATTCACTGATCATTGCTATCGCTACACTTATCCCGTGGCTCATCATGCACTGATCACGTGACGGATCATGCACTGATCACGTAGCTGATCATACACTGATCACGTGGCTGTGCATGCACTCATCATGTGGCTGATCATGCACTGATCACATGCCTGATCATAAACTGATCAGGTGACTGATCATACACTCTTCACGTGCCTGATCATGCACTCATCATTTACCTGATCATACACTGATGCGGACTGATCATGCACTTATCGCGTAGGCGATCTGCACTGATCACGTATGCTAATCATGCACTGATCTCGTGATAAATCATACGCAATCACGTGGCTGATCTTTTCGCTGATCACGTGGCTGATCATACACTGATCACGTGGCTATCGCCACTGATCACGTGGCTATCATGCACTGATCAGGTGACTGTCATGCGCTGATGCGTGGATGATCATACACTGATCACGTGACTGATCATGCACTGTTCACGTGCCTGATCATATACCCTAATCACGTGACTGATCATGCACTGTCTGGCTGATCATAGCAACCCACCTGGCTTCATGCACTGATCACGTGGCCTGATCATGAACTGATATCTTGGCTGATCATGCACTCTTCACGTGGCTGATCATGCACTAATCACGTAGCTGACCATGCACTGATCACAAAGCTGATTATACACTGAACTCGTGACTGATCATGCACTGATCACGTGACTGATCATGCAATGATACGTGGCTGATCATGCACTGATCACGTAAGCTGATCATGATCACACTGATCATGACTGCATCTGATCACCTAAATAATCATGCACTGATCACGTGGCTGATCTTACTGGTCGCTGCTCATGTACTGATCACGTGCACTATCATGCTTTCTTCACCTGGCTGATTGTGCACTGATCACGTCGCTGATCATGCACTGAAAGCGAAGTTGATCATGCACTTATCACGTGGCTGATCATGCACTAATCACATGGCTGATCATGAACTGATCACGTGACTTAGCATGCAGTGATCTGGTGTCTGCATGGTGCCGATCATGTGACTGATCATGAACTTATCACGTGGTTATCATGCACTGATGATGTGCCTCAGGAAGCAATAACCAAAGAGCTGAGCAGGCACGAATCACGCAATCAGCAGGCAATAATCATTGACGCGTGCTGAAGAATCACTGCTCAGGTGGGCTAATCAACCAGCTGAGCAGGTAGGAATCAGACGGCTCAGCTGGCAATTGTCAAGCAGATGAGCAGGCAGGAATCACGCAGCTCAGCTGGCAATTGTCAAGCAGCTCAGCAGACAGGAATCACGCAGCACAGTAGGCCCTGGTCATGAGACTCAGCAGGCACTTTTAACGTGGCTGATCTTACACTGATCACGTGACTGATCATGCACTGTTCACATGGCTATCATACACTGATCACATGACTGTGCATGCACTGATCATGTGGATGATCAACCACTGATCACGTGACTGATCATGCACTGATCATGTGGCTGATCATGCCCTGATCAAGTGGTTGGTCATGCACTGATCACATGGCTACCATGCAGTGATCCCCTGGCTAATCATGCACTGATCACGTGACTGGTCATGCACTGATCTCGTGGCTGATCATTCACTGATCATGTGACTGATCATGCACTGATCCCGTGGCTGAAAATGCACTGATCACAAAGCTCATCATACACTGACCACGGGACTGTGCATGCACTGATCACGTTGCTGATCATGCACTGATCACGTGGCTGATCATGCACTGATCACGTGGCTGATCATGCACTGATCACGTGGCTGATCATACACTGATCACGTGGCTGATCATGCACTAATCACGTTGCGGAGCATGCACTGTCACGTGGCTGATCATACACTGATCACGTGGCTTATCATGCACTAATCACGTTGCTTATCATGCACTGATCAGGTGGCTATCATGCACTGATCCCGTGGCTTATCATACACTGATCACCTGACTGGGCATGCACTGATCACGTGACTGATCATGCACTGATCACGTGGCTATCATGCACTGATCACGTGGCTCTCATGCACTGATCACGTTACTGTGCATGAACTGATCACGTGGCTGATCATGCACTGGTCACGTGAATGATTATGCACTGATCGCGTAGCTATCATGCACTGATCACGTGACTGCGCATGCCCGGATCACGTGACTGCTCATGCACTGATTACGTGGCTATCATGCACTGATCACGTGGCTAATCATACATTCGTCACGTAACTAATCATGCACTCATCACGTGGCTGATAATTCACTGATCACGTGGCTGATATGTACTGATCACGTGGCTATCATGCCCTGATCACGTGGCTGATCATATAATGATCACCAGACTGATCATGCACTGATCACGTGGCTGATCATGCACTGATCACGTGGCTATCATGCACTAATCACGTTGCTGATCATGCACTGGTCAGGTGGCTATCATGCACTGATTATGTGGCTGATTATGCACTGATCACGTAGCTATCATGCACTGATCACATGGCTATCATGCACTGATCCCGAGGCTGATCATGAACTGATCATGTGACTGATCATGCACTGATCACGTGGCTATCTTGCACTGATCTCCTGGCTGATCATACACTGATCATGTGACTGAGCATGCACTGATCATGTAGCTATCATGCATTGATCACGTGGCTATCATGCACTGATGACGTGGCTGATCATACAGTGATCACGTGATTGATCATGCACTGATCATGTGGCTGATCATGCACTAATCACGTTGCTGATCATGCACTGCTCAGGTGGCTATCATGCACTGATTACGTGGCTGATTATGCACTGATCACGTAGCTATCATGCACTGATCCCGTGGCTGATCATGAACTGATCATGTGACTGATCATGCACTGATCTCGTGGCTATCTTGCACTGATCTCGTGGCTGATCATACACTGATCATGTGACTGATCATGCACTGATCACGTGCCTGATCATGCACTGATCACGTGGCTGATCATTCACTGATCACGTGACTAATCATGCATTGATCACGTGCCTCAAGCACTTGAGCAGACAGGAAAAACGCAGCTCAGTAGGCCCTAATCACGTGACTGAGCACGCACTGTTCACGGTGCTGATCATACACTGATAACGTGCTTGATCATACCTTGATCACATGGCTATCATTCACTGATCACTTGACTGTGCATGCACTGATCACGTGGATGATCATACACTGATCACGTGACTGATCATGCACTAAAAATAGGGCTGATCGTGCACTGATCACGTGACTAATCATGCACTGATCACGTGAATGATCATGCACTGATTAATCATCTACTGGTCACGTGGCTATCATGCAATGATCACGTGGCTGATCATACACTGATCACGTGGCTGATCATGCACTAATCACGTTGCTGATCATGTACTGGTCAGCTGGCTATCATGCACTGATTACCTGGCTGATCATACACTGATCACGTGGCTATCATGCACTGATCACATGGCTATAATGCACTGATCCCCTGGCTGATCATGAACTGATCAGGTGACTGTGCATTCACTGATCACGTGGCTGATCATGCCCTGATCTTTTGGCTGATCATACACTGATCACGTGGCTGATCATGCCCTGATCTTTTGGCTGATCATACACTGATCACGTGACTGATCATGCACTAATCACGTTGCGGATCATGCACTGATCACGTGGCTGTGCATGCACTGATCACGTGGCTGATAATGCGGTGATTACGAAGCTGAGCATATACTGATCACGTGACTGTGCAGTCACTCATCACGTGGCTGATCATGCACTGATCACGTGGCTGATCATGCCCTGATACCCTGGCTATCATACACTGATCAGGTGACTGATCATGCACTCTTCACGTTCCTGATCATGCACTGATCATTTGGCTGATCATACACTGATCACGTTACTGTGCATGCACTTATCACGTGGCTATCAAGCACTGATCACGTGGCTGATCATGCACTGATCACATGGATGATCATACACTGATCACGTGACTGATCACGCACTGATCACGTGACTGATCATGCACTGATCACCTGACTGCGCATGCACTGAACACGTGGCTGATAATGCACTGATCACGTGTCTGATAATGCACTGATCACGTGGCTATCCTGCACTGATCATGTGAGTGCGCATGCAATGATCTCTAGGATGATCATACACTGATCACGTGGCTGATCAGGAACTGATCACGTGACTGAGCATACAGTGATCACGTGTCTAAATGTTTCTGATCATGTTATTGATCATGTGCTGATCACGTGGGTATCATGCACTGATCACGTGACTGTGCATGCACTGATCATATAACTGTAGGCAATGATCACATGGCTATCATGCACTGACTACGTGGCTGATCATGCACTGATCATGTGACTGAGTATTCACTGATCACGTAGCTATCATGCATTCATCACTTGGCTATCATGCACTGATCACGTGGCTTATCATACACTGATCAGGTGACTGCACATGCACTGATGACGTGGCTGATCATACAGTGATCACGTGATTGATCATGCACTGATCATGTGACTGCACTTGCACTGATCACGGAACTGTCGGCAATGGTAAGTTGGCTATCATGCACTGATCACGTGGCTGATCATGCACTGATCATGTGACTGAGCATGCACCGATCACGTAGCTATCATGCATTGGTCCCTTGGCTATCATGCACTGATCACGTGGCTGATCATACACTGATCACCTGACTGCGCATGCACTGAACACGTGGCTGATAATGCACTGATCACGTGGCTGATCATGCACTGATCACGTGGCTATCCTGCACTGATCATGTGAGTGCGCATGCAATGATCTCTAGGATGATCATACACTGATCACATGGCTGATCAGGAACTGATCACGTGACTGAGCATACAGTGATCACGGGTCTAAATGTTGCTGATCATGTTATTGATCATGTGCTGATCACGTGGGTATCATGCACTGATCACGTGACTGTGCATGCACTGATCATATAACTGTAGGCAATGATCACATGGCTATCATGCACTCATACGTGGCTGATCATGCACTGATCATGTGACTGAGTATTCACTGATCACGTAGCTATCATGCATTCATCATTTGGCTATCATGCACTGATCACCTGGCTTATCATACACTGATCAGGTGACTGCACATGCACTGATGAGGTGGCTGATCATACAGTGATCACGTGATTGATCGTGCACTGATCATGTGGCTGATCATGCACTAATCACGTTGCTGATCATGCACTGGTCAGGTGCCTATCATGCACTGATTACGTGGCTGATCATGCACTGATCACATGGCAATCATGCACTGATCACGTGGCTGATCATACACTGGTCACGTGACTGATCATGCACAGATCACGAGCCTGATCATGCACTGATCATGTGTCTGATCATGCACTGATCATTTGACTGATCATGCACTGATCACGTGCCTGATCATGCACTGATCACGTGGCTGATCATGCACTGATCACGAAGCTGATCATAGACTGATCACGTGACTGCATGCACTGACCACTGGCTGATCATGCACTGATCAAGTGGCTGATCATGCACTGAGCACCTGGTTGATCAGGAATTGATCACGTGACTTAGCATACAGTGATCACGTGTCTCAATGTGGCTGATCATGTGATTGATCATGAGCTGATCACGTGGCTATCATGCACTGATGATGTGCTTCCGGAAGCAATTATAAAAGAGCTGAGAAGGAACAAACCACGCAATCATCAGGCAATAATCATGGACATCAGCTGTGATGAATCATGCTGCTCAGCGGGCAATAATCAAGCAGCTGAGCAGGCAGGAATCACGCAGCTCAGCTGGAAATATTCAAGCAGCTGAGCAGGCAGGAATCACAACGCTCAGCTGGCAAATATCAATCAGATGAGCATGCAGGTATTACGCAGCTCAGCTGGCAATTATCAAGCAGATGAGCAGGCAGGAATCAAGCAACTCAGCTGGCAATTATCAAGCAAATGAGCAGTTAGGAATCACGCAGCTCAGCTGGCAGTTATCAAGCAGCTGAGCAGACAGGAAAAACTCAGCTCAGTAGGCCCTGATCACGTAACTGAGCACGCACTGATCACGTGACTGATCATGCACTGGTTAATCATGTACTGGTCACGTGGCTATCAGGCACTTGTCACGTGGCTGATCATACACTGAACACGAGACTGATCATGCACAGATCACGAAGCTGATCATACACTGATCACGTGACTGTGCATGTAATGATCACGTGACTGTGCAAGCAATAATCACGTGGCTGATCATGCACTAATCACGTGGCTGATCATGCAATCATCACGTGGCTGATCATGCACTGATCAGGTGGCTATGATTGACTGATCACGTGGCTAATCATACATTGATCACGTAACAAATCATATATTGGTCGCTTGGGGATCTTGCACTGATCACGTGGCTGCTCATGCACTGATCACGTAGCTATCATGCACTGATCACATGAGAGCACATGAACTGATTACGTGGCTGATCATGCACTGATAACCTGGCTATCATACACTGATCACGTGACAGATCATGCACTGATCACGTGACTGATCAGGCACTGATCTGGTAGGCGAACATTCATTGATAACATGGTTGATCATACACTGATCATGTGACTGATCATGCACTGATCACGTGGCTATCATGCACTGATCACGTGGCTGATCATGCACTGATGACGTGGCTGATCATGCACTGACAAACTGGCTATCATGCACTGATCACGTGACTGATCATGCACTCTTTACGTGACTGATAATGCACTGATCACGTGGCTGATCATGCACTGATCACGTGACAGATCATGCACTGATCACGTGACTGATAGCATGCACTGATCTGGTGGCGAACATTCATTGATAACATGGTTGATCATACACTGATCATGTGACTGATCTGAACACTGATCACGTGGCTATCATGCACTGATCACGTGGCTGATCATGCACTGATGACGTGGCTGATCATGCACTGACAAACTGGCTATCATGCACTGATCACGTGACTGATCATGCACTCTTTACGTGACTGATAATGCACTGATCACGTGGCTGATCATGCACTGATCACGTGGCTGATCATACACTGATCACGTGACTGCCCATGCACTGATCACGTGACTGATCATGCACTGATCACGTGGCTATCATGCACTGATCACGTGTCTATCATGCACTGAACACGTGTCTGAGCATAAACTGATCACGTATATGTTCATGCACTGTTTACGTGGCTATAATGCACTGATCACGTGGCTGATCATGCACTGATCACGTGACTGATTATGCACTGATTGCGTAGCTGTCATGCACTGAACACATGACTGTACATGCCATGATCACGTGACTGATCATGCACTGATCACGTGGCTATCATGCACTGATCACGTGGCTAAACATAGATTGATCACGTAACTAATCATGCACTGATCACGGTGATCTTGCTGCTGATCAGGTGGCTGATCATGCACTGATCACGTAGGTATCATGCACTGATCACATGACTGCGCATGAACTGATTACGTGGATATCATACACTGATCAAATGACAGATCATGCACTAATCACATGACTGAACATGCACTGATCTGGTGGCTACCATTCATTGATCACGTGGTTGATCATACGCTGATCACGTGACTGATCATGCACTGATCACGTGGCTATCATGCACTGATGACGTGGCTCATCATGCACTGGTCACGTGGCTGATCATGCACTGATAACCTGACTATCATATACTGATCACGTGACTGATCATGCACTCTTCACGTGCCTGATCATGCACTGATCACGTGGTTGATCATGCCCTGATTACGAAGCTGATCGTACACTGATCACGTGGCTGATCATGCACTGATCACGTGGTGATCATGCACTGATCACGTGGCTGATCATACACTGATCACGTGGCTGATCCTGCACGGATCACGTGGCTGATCCTGCACTGATCACGTTGTGGATCATGCACTGATCACGTGGCTGATCATACACTGATCACGTGGTTGATCATGCACGGATCACGTGGCTGATCATACACTGATCACATGACACAACATGCACTGATGACGTGCCTGAACAAGCACTGATCACGTGACTGATTAAGCACTGATCACGTACCTCTCATGCACTGATCACATGACTCTGCATGCCATTATCACGTGACTGATCATGCACTGATCACGTGGCTATCATGCACTGATCATGTGGCTAATCATACATTGATCACCTAAATAATAATGCACTGATCACGTGGCGATCTTGCACTGTTCACGTGGCTGATCAGGCAGTGATCACTTAGCTATCATGCACTGATCACATGACTGCACAAGAACTGATCACGTGGATATCATACACTGGAGACGTGACAGATCATGCACTGATCACGTGAGTGACCAAGCACTGATCTGGTGGCTACCATGCATTGATCACGTGGTTGATCATACACTGATCACGTGACTGATCTTGCACTGATCACTTGGCTATCATGCACTGATCACGTAGCTATCATGCACTGATCTCGAGATTTCGCATGCACTGATCACGAGGACGATCATACACTGATCACGTGACTGATCATGCACTGATCGCGTGGCTATCATGCACTGATCAGGTGGCTCTCATGCCCTGATTACGTGACTGCGCATGCTCTGATCACGTGGCTGATCATACACTGATCACGTGGCTGATCAGGAATTGATCACGTGACTGAGCATACAGTGATCACGTGTCTGAATGTGGCTGATCATGTGAATGACCATGCGCTGGTCACGTGGCTATCATGCACTGATGATGTGCCTCAGGAGGCAATAATCAAAGAGCTGAGCAGGCAGAAATCACGCCATCAGCAGGCAATAATCATGGACCTCAGCTGTGATGAAACATGCTGCTCAGCAGGCAATAATCAAGCAGCTGAACAGGCAGGAATCACGCAGCTCAGCAGGCCCTGATCCCGTGACTCTGCAGGCACTGATCACGTGGCTGATCAAGTACAGATAACGTGACTGAGCAGGCACTCATCCCGTGGCTATCATGCACTGATCACGTGACTGTAAATGCACTGATGACGTGGATGATCAGGCACGGATCACGTGTCTCATCCTGCACTGATCACGTTTTTATCACGCAGTGATCAGTGACTGACAGGCGCTGATCATGTGACTGCGCACGTACTGATCACGTGGTTGATCAGGAACTGACCACCTGACTGAGCATGCAGTGATCAGGTGGCTGATCGTTCACTGATCACGTGTTTATCATACGGTGACCACTGGGCTGAGAGGCGCTGATCACTTGACTGTGCAGTCAGTGATCACGTGGCTGATCATGCACTGATATCGTGACTGAGCATGCACTGATCAGCTGCCGGGAGCCGGTGAGGCATTCCACTCTGGACAAAGGTCATGATGAAGGAGGCTCGGCATACGCAAATGCGGGATCGAGCCTCAGGAGTCCACCTGGATATTCTCGAGCATCTCCCCCCCAAAAAAACCAGAGTCTGCCTACTTTATTGCTTTCTGCTCTCACCTCTGATTTTACTGGGGGCTGTCCCCCACCACCATCTCGCTCTCTCTATCAAAGAGTTAACTTACAGCTCCAATTCATAAAGTTCCTTGTCATTCTTCCCTTTAACTTCCAGCTGAGTCTCCATCTGGAGCGCGGAACCCACCACGCTTACTAATTATGCCTGGGCTGCTAAGACCCACTCGAGAAGGTGTCTAGGGTGAGGCACCTTCCGCTACTCGAGAGGGCGCCTGCGGCCTACGTAAAGGAGCAAACTTCTTGTCTTGAAGTTTGATTGGTCTCCCGCGTAACCAAGCTACTCAGTCTCTTTTCTCCACCGAATTTTCCTACTGAGCTATCCTCTACTATTATTCTTGATATATCTGATTACCATATAAATAGTGTCCTAGGCCATCTCTCCTTCGAATACCCTGGATCAGCTGGGGCTGGTCCCCCGCAGGTGGCGCCCGAACAGGGACCTCAGGAGGCAATACTCAAAGAGCTGAGCAGACACGAACCACGCAATCAGCAGGCAATAAGCATGGAGCTCAGCAGTGACGAATCATGCTGCTCAACTGGCAATAATCAAGCAGGTGACCAGGAAGGAATCACGCAGCTCAGCTGGCAATTGTCAAGCAGATGAGCCGACAGGAATCACGCAGCTCAGCCGGCAATTGTCATGCAGATGAGCCAGCAGGAATCATGCAGCTCAGCAGGCCCTGATCACGTGACTCTGCAGGCACTGATCACGTGGCTGATCAAGTACAGATCACGTGATTGAGCATGCACTCATCACGTGGCTATCATGCACTGATCACCTGACTGGGCATGCACTGATTACGTGGCTGATCAGGCACTGATCACATGGCTCATCATGCACTGATCTCGTGTTTATCCGGCAGTGATCAGGGACTGATAGGCGCTGATCATGGGACTTTGCACGGACTGATCACGTGGCTATAATGCACTGATCAGGTGACTGCTCATGCACTGATGACGTGGATGATAGGGCACTGATCACGTGTTTATCAGGCAGTGATCAGTGACCGACAGGCATTGATCATGGGACTTTGCACGCACTGATCACATGGCTGATCAGGAACCTACCACCTGACTGTGCATGCAGTGATCACGTGGCTGGTCGTTCACTGATCACGTGTTTATCATACGGTGATCACGTGACTGAGAGGCCCTGATCACGTGACTGTGCCGTCAGTGATCACGTGGCTGATCATGCACTGATATCGTGACTGAGCATGCACTGATCATGTGCCGGGAGACGGTGAGGCATTCCACTCTGGACAAAGGTCATGAGGAAGGACGCTCGGCATAGGCAAATGCGGGATCGAGCCTCAGGAATCCACCCGGATATTCTCGAGCATCTCCCCTCCAAAAAAACCAGAATCTGCCTACTGTATTGCTTTGTGCCCTCACCTCTGATTTCACTGGGGGCTGTCCCCCCCCACCATCTCGCTCTCGCTGTCCAAGAGTTAACTTACAGCTGCAATTCATAAAGTTCCTTGTCATTCTTCCCTTTAACTTCCAGCTGAGTCTCCATCTGGAGCGCGGAACCCACCACGCTTACTAATTATGCCTGGGCTGCTAAAACCCACTCGAGAAGGTGTCTAGTGTGACGAACCTTCCGCTATTCGAGAGGGCGCCTGCGGCGGACGTAAGTGGCGAAAAATTCTTGTCTTGAAGTTTGATTGGTCTGCGGCGTAAACCAAGCTACTCAGTCTCTTTTCTCCACCGAATTTTCCTACTGAGCTATCCTCATACTATTATTCTTGACATCTCTGATTAGCATATAAATAGTCACCTAGGCCTTCTCTCCTTTGAATACCCTGGATCAGCTGGGGCTGGTCCCCGGCAGGTGGAGCCCGAACAGGGACCTCAGGAGGCAATACTCAAAGAGCTGAGCAGACACGAATCAAGCAATCAGCAGGCAAAAAGCATGGAGCTCAGCAGTGACGAATCATGCTGCTCAACTGGCAATAATCAAGCAGGTGACCAGGAAGGAATCACGCAGCTCAGCTGGCAATTGTCACGCAGATGAGCCGATAGGAATCACGCAGCTCAGCTGGCAATTGTCATGCAGATGAGCCGGCAGGAATCACGCAGCTCAGCAGGCCCTGATCACGTGACTCTGCAGGCACTGATTACGTGGCTGATCAAGTACAGATCACGTGACTGAGCATGCACTGATCACGTGGCTATCATGCACTGATCACCTGACTGCGCATGCACTGATGACGTGGCTGATAAGGCACTGATCACATGGCTCATCATGCACTGATCCCGTGTTTATCAGGCAGTGATCAGTGACTGACAGGCGCTGATCATGGGACTGTGCACGCACTGAACATGTAGCTATCATGCACTGATCACATGACTGCGCATGCACTGGTTTCGTGGCTGATCAGGCACTGATCACATGGCTAATCATACACTGATCACGTGTTTATCAGGCAATGATCAATGACTGACAGGCGCAGATCATGGGACCGTCCACGCACTGATCACGTGGCTGATCAGGAAGTGACCACCTGACTGGGCATGCAGTGATCACGTGGCTGGTCGTTCACTGATCACGTGTTTATCATACGGTGATCACGTGACTGACAGGCGCTGATTACCTGACTGTGTTGTCAGTGATCACGTGGCTGATCATGCACTGATATCGTGACTGAGCATGCACTGATCACGTGCCGGGAGACGGTGAGGCATTCCACTCTGGACAAAGGTCATGAGGAAGGAGGCTCGGCATACGCAAATGCGGGATCGAGCCTCAGGAGTGCACCCGGATATTTTCGAGCATCTCCCCCCCAAAAAAACCAGAGTCTGCCTACTGTATTGCTTTGTGCTCTCACCTCTGATTTCACTGGGGGCTGTCTCCCCCCACCAACTCACTCTCTCTGTCAAAGAGTTAACTTAGAGCTCCAATTCATAAAGTTCCTTGTCATTCTTCCCTTTAACTTCCAGCTGAGTCTCCATCTGGAGCGCGGAACCCACCACGCTTACTAATTATGGCTGGGCTGCTAAGACCCACTCGAGAAGGTGTCTAGGGTGAGGCACCTTCCGCTATTCGAGAGGGGGCCTGTGGCCTACGTAAGTAGTGCAAACTTCTTGTCTTGAAGTTTGATTGGTCTGCAGCGTAAACCAAGCTACTCAGTCACTTTTCTCCACCGAATTTTCCTACTGAGCTATCCTCATACAATTATTCTTGACATCTCCGATTAGCATATAAATAGTCGCCTAGGCCAACTCTCCTTCGAATACCCTGGATGAGCTGGGGCTGGTCCCAGGCAGGTGGTGCCCGAACAGGGACCTCAGGAGGCAATACTCAAAGAGCTGAGCAAACACGAACCATGAAATCAGCAGGCAATAAGCATGGAGCTCAGCAGTGACGAATCATGCTCTCAACTGGCAATAATCAAGCACGTGACCAGGCAGGAATCACGCAGCTCAGCTGGCAATTGTCAAGCAGATGAGCCGACAGGAATCACGTAGCTCAGCTGGCAATTGTCATGCAGATGAGCCGGCAGGAATCACGCAGCTCAGCAGGCCCTGATCACCTGACTCTGCAAGCACTGATAACGTGGCTGATTAAGTACAGATCACGTGACTGAGCATGCACTGATCACGTGGCTATCATGCACTGATCACCTGACTGCACATGCACTGATGACGTGGATGATCAGGTACTGACACATGGCTCATCATGCACTGATCACGTGTTTATCAGGCAGTGATCAGTGACTGACAGGCGCTGATCATGGGACTGTGCACGCACACTGAACATGTAGCTATCATGCACTGATCACATGACTGCGCATGCACTGGTTTCGTGGCTGATCAGGCACTGATCACATGGCTCATCATACACTGATCACGTGTTTATCAGGCAATGATCAGTGACTGACAGGCGCAGATCATGGGACCGTCCACGCACTGATCACGTGGCTATCATGCACTGATCACGTGACTGCGTATGCACTGATGACGTGGCTGATCGGGCACTGATCATGAGTTTATCAGGCAGTGATCAGTGACTGACAGGCGCTGATCATGGGACTGTGCACGCACTGATCACGTGGCTGACCAGGAACTGACCACCTGACTGCGCATGCAGTGATCACGTGGCTGGTCGTTCACTGATCACCTGTTTATCATACGGTGATCACGTGACTGGCGCTGATCACGTGACTGTGCCGTCAGTGATCACGTGGCTGATCATGCACTGATATCGTGACTGAGCATGCACTGATCATGTGCCGGGAGCCGGTGAGGCATTCCACTCTGGACAAAGGTCATGAGGAAGGAGGCTCGGCATACGCAAATGCGGGATCGAGCCTCAGGAATCCACCCGGATATTCTCGAGCATCTCCCCCAAAAAAAAAAGAGTCTGCCTACTTTAGTGCTTTGTGCTCTCACCTCTGATTTCACTGGGGGCTGTCCCCCACCACCATCTCGCTCTCTCTGTCAAAGAGTTAACTTACAGCTCCAATTCATAAAGTTCCTTGTCATTCTTCCCTTTAACTTCCAGCTGAGTCTCCATCTGGGGAGCAGGAACCCACCATGCTTACTAATTATGCCTGGGCTGCTAAGACCCACTCGAGAAGGTGCCTAGGTGAGGCACCTTCCGCTATTCGAGAGGGCGCCTGCGGGCCTACGTAAGTAGTGCAAACTTCTTGTCTTGAAGTTTGATTGGTCTCCCGCGTAAACCAAGCTACTCAGTCTCTTTTCTCCACCGAATTTTCCTACTGAGCTATCCTCATACAATTATTCTTGACATCTCCGATTAGAATATAAATAGTCGCCTAGGCCATCTCTCCTTGAATACCCTGGATGATCTGGGGCTGGTCCCAGGCAGGTGGAGCCGAACAGGGACCTCAGGAGGCAATACTCTCAAAGAGCTGAGCAGACACGAACCACGAAATCATCAGGCAATAAGCATGGAGCTAAGCAGTGACGAATCATGCTGCTCAACTGGCAATAATCAAGCAGGTGGCCAGGCAGGAATCACGCAGCTCAGCTGGCAATTGTCAAGCAGATGAGCCGACAGGAATCACGCAGCTCAGCTGGCAATTGTCATGCAGATGAGCGGCAGGAATCACGCAGCTCAGCAGGCCCTGATCACGTGACTCTGCAGGCACTGATCACGTGGCTGATCAAGTACAGATCACGTGACTGAGAATGCACTGATCACGTGGCTATCATGCACTGATCACGGGACTGGTCATGCACTGATCACCTGGCTATCATGCACTGATCACGTGACTGCGCGCATGAACTGATCACTTACCTGTTCATGCACTCATAACGTGGCTATCATGCATTGATCATGAGGCTGATCAAGCACTGATCTCGTGACTGACTATGCACTGATCGAGTAGCTATCATGCACTGATCACATGACTGCACATGCCATGATCAAGTGACTGATCATGCACTGATTACGTGGCTGATCATTAACTGATCCCGTGGCGGATCATATATTGATCACGTGGCGGAACATGCACTGATCACGTGGCTGATCATACACTGATCACGTGGCTGATCATACACTGATCACATGGCTGATCAGGCACTGATCACGTGACTGATCACGCACTGATCACATGGCTGATCATACACTGATCACGTGGCTGATCATACACTGATCACGTGACTGCCCATGCACTGATCAGTTGGCTATCATGCACTGATCACATGGATGATCATACACTGATCACGTGACTGCCCATGCACTGATCACGTGACTGATCATGCACTGATCACGTGGCTATCATGCACTGATCACGTGTCTATCATGCACTGAACACGTGTCTGAGCATGAACTGATCACATATATGTTCATGCACTGTTTACGTGGCTATAATGTACTGAACACGTGGCTGATCATGCACTGATCACGTGACTGATTATGCACTGATTGCGTAGCTGTCATGCACTGATCACATGACTGCGCATGCCATGATCACGTGACAGATCATGCACTGATCAGGTGGCTATCATGCACTGATCACGTGGCTAAACATAGATTGATAACGTAACTAATCATGCAGTGATCACTTGGCGATCTTGCACTGATCAGGTGGCTGATCATGCACTGATCACGTAGGTATCATGCACTGATCACATGACTGCGCATGAACTGATTACGTGGATATCATACACTGATCAAATGACAGATCATGCACTGATCACATGACTGAACATGCACTGATCTGGTGGCTACCATTCATTGATCACGTGGTTGATCATACGCTGATCACGTGACTGATCATGCACTGATCACGTGGCTATCATGCACTGATCATGTGGCTAATCATACATTGATCACCTAAATAATCATGCACTGATCACGTGGCGATCTTGCACTGTTCACGTGGCTGATCAGGCACTGATCACTTAGCTATCATGCACTGATCACATGACTGCTCAAGAACTGATCACGTGGATATCATACACTGGACACGTGACAGATCATGCACTGATCACGTGACTGATCATGCACTGATCTGGTGGCTATCATGCATTGATCACGTGGTTGATCATACACTGATCACGTAGCTATCATGCATTGATCACTTGGCTATCATGCACTGATCTCGAGATTTCGCATGCACTGATCACGAGGATGATCATACAGTGATCACGTGACTGATTATGCACTGATAGCGTGGCTATCATGCACTGATCATGTAGCTATCATGCACTGATCTCGAGATTTCCCATGCACTGATCACGTGGCTGATCATACAATGAACACGTGACTGATCATGCAGTGATCACGTCGCTATCATGCACTGATCTCGTGGCTCTCATGTCCTGATCACGTGACTGCCCATGCACTGTTCACCTGGCTGATCATTCTCTGAGCACCTGGTTGATCAGGAATTGATCACGTGACTGAGCATACAGTGATCACGTGTCTGAATGTGGCTGATCATGTGATTGATCATGCGCTGATCACGTGGCTATCATGCACTGACGATGTGCCTCAGGAAGCAATTATCAAAGAGCTGAGAAGGCACAAATCACGCCATCAGCAGGCAATAATCATGGACCTCAGCTGTGATGAATCATGCTGCTCAGCAGGCAATAATCAAGCAGCTGAACAGGCAGGAATCACGCAGCTCAGCAGGGCCCTGATCCCGTGACTCTGCAGGCACTGATCACGTGGCTGATCAAGTACAGATAACGTGACTGAGCAGGCACTCATCCCGTGGCTATCATGCACTGATCACGTGACTGCGAATGCACTGATGGCGTGGATGATCAGGCACTGATCACGTGTCTCATCCTGCACTGATCACGTTTTTATCATGCAGTGATCAGTGACTGACAGGCGCTGATCATGTGACTGCGCGCGTACTGATCACGTGGCTGATCAGGAACTGATCACCTGACTGAGCATGCAGTGATCAGGTGGCTGATCGTTCACTGATCACATATTTATCATACGGTGATCACTGGACTGAGATGCCCTGATCACTTGACTGTGCAGTCAGTGATCACGTGGCTGATCATGCACTGATATCGTGACTGAGCATGCACTGATCAGCTGCCGGGAGCCGGGGAGGCATTCCACTCTGGACAAAGGTCATGAGGAAGGAGGCTCGGTATACGCAAATGTGGGATCAAGCCTCAGGAGTCCACCTGGATATTCTCGAGCATCTCCACCCCATAAAAACCAGAGTCTGCCTACTGTATTGCTTTGTGCTCTCACCTCTGATTTGACTGGGGGCTGACCCCCACCACCATCTCGCTCTCTCTGTCAAAGAGTTAACTTACAGCTGCAATTCATAAAGTTCCTTGTCATTCTTCTCTTTAACTTCCAGCTGAGTCTCCATCTGGGCTTGGAACCACCACGCTTACTAATTATGGCTGGGCTGCTAAGACCCCTCGAGAAGGTGTCTAGGGTGAGGCACCTTCCGCTATTCGAGAGGGCGCCTGCGGCCTACGGAAGTGGTGCAAACTTCTTGTCTTGAAGTTTGAGTGGTCTCCCGCGTAAACCAAGCTACTCAGTCTCTTTTCTCCACCGAATTTTCCTACTGAGCTCTCCTCATACTATTATTCTTGACATCTCTGATTAGCATATAAATAGTCACCTAGGCCATCTCTCCTTCGAATACCCTGGATGAGCTGGGGCTGGTCCCCGGCAGGTGGCGCCCGAACAGGGACCTCAGAAGGCAATACTCAAAGAGCTGAGCAGACACGAACCACGCAATCAGCAGGCAATAAGCATGGAGCTCAGCAGTGACGAATCATGCTGCTCAACTGGCAATAATCAAGCAGGTGACCAGGCAGGAATCACGCAGCTCAGCTGGCAATTGTCAAGCAGATGAGCCGACAGGAGTCACGCAGCTCAGCTGGCCATTGTCATGCAGATGAGCGGCAGGAATCACCCAGCTCAGCAGGCCTGATCACGTGAATCTGCAGGCACTGATCACGTGGCTGATCAAGTACAGATCACGTGACTGAGCATGCACTGATCACGTGGCTATCATGCACTGATCACGTGACTGCGCATGCACTGATGACCTGGCTGATCAGGCACTGATCACATGGCTCATCATGCACTGATCTCGTGTTCATCAGGCAGTGATCAGTGACTGACAGGCGCTGATCATGGGACTGTGCGCTGAACACTGATCACGCGGCTATCATGCACTGATCACGTGACTACGCATGCACTGATGGCGTGGCTGATCGGGCCCTGATCACCGGTTTATCAGGCAGTGATCAGTGACTGACAGGCGCTGATCATCGGACTGTGCAGGCACTGATCACGTGGCTGTTCAGGAACTGACCACCTGACTGGGCATGCAGTGATCACGTGGCTGGTCGTTCACTGATCACGTGTTTATCATACCGTGATCATGTGACTGAGAGGCCCTGATCAGGTGACTGTGTCGTCAGTGATCACGTGGCTGATCATGCACTGATATCGTGACTCAGCATGCACTGATCAGCTGCCAGAGCCGGTGAGGCATTCCACTCTGGACAAAGGTCATGAGGAAGGAGGCTCCGCATACGCAAATGCGGGATCGAGCCTCAGGAGTCCACCCGGATATTCTCGAGCATCTCCCCAAAACAACCAGAGTCTGCCTAATTTATTGCTTTTGTGCTCTCCACCTCTGATTTCACTGGGGCTGTCCCCACCACCAACTCGCTCTCTCTGTCAAAGAGTTAACTTACAGCTCCAATTCATAAAGTTCCTTGTCATTCTTCCCTTTAACTTCCAGCTGAGACTCCATCTGGGCGAGGAACCCACCACGCGCTTACTAATTATGGCTGGGCTGCTAAGACCCACTCGAGAAGGTGTCTAGGGTGAGGCACCTTCCGCTATTCGAGAGAGGGGCCTGTGGCCTACGAAAGTGGTGCAAACTTCTTGTCTTGAAGTTTGATTTGTCTCCCAGCGTAAACCAAGCTACTCAGTCTCTTTTTCACCGAATTTTCCTACTGAGCTATCCTCATACAATTATTCTTGACATCTTGATTAGCATATAAATAGTCGCCTAGGCCATCTCTCCTTCGACTACCCTGATTGAGCTGGGGCTGGTCCCCAGCAGGTGGTGCCCGACCAGGGACCTCAGGAGGCAGTACTCAAAGAGCTGAGCAGACACGAACCACGAAATCAGCGGCAATAAGCATGGAGCTCCGCAGTGACGAATCATGCTGCTCAACTGGCAATAATCAAGCAGGTGACCAGGCAGGAATCACGTAGCTCAGCTGGCAATTGTCATGCAGATGAGCCGGCAGGAATCACGCAGCTCAGCAGGCCCTGATCACCTGACTCTGCAAGCACTGATAACGTGGCTGATTAAGTACAGATCACGTGACTGAGCATGCACTGATCACGTGGCTATCATGCACTGATCACCTGACTGCACATGCACTGATGACGTGGATGATCAGGTACTGACACATGGCTCATCATGCACTGATCACGTGTTTATCAGGCAGTGATCAGTGACTGACAGGCGCTGATCATGGGACTGTGCACGCACTGAACATGTAGCTATCATGCACTGATCACATGACTGCGCATGCACTGGTTTCGTGGCTGATCAGGCACTGATCACATGGCTCATCATACACTGATCACGTGTTTATCAGGCAATGATCAGTGACTGACAGGCGCAGATCATGGGACCGTCCACGCACTGATCACGTGGCTATCATGCACTGATCACGTGACTGCGAATGCACTCATGACGTGGCTGATCGGGCACTGATCATGGGTTTATCAGGCAGTAATCAGTGACTGACAGGCGCTGATCATGGGACTGTGCACGCACTGATCACGTGGCTGACCAGGAACTGACCACCTGACTGCGCATGCAGTGATCACGTGGCTGGTCGTTCACTGATCACCTGTTTATCATACGGTGATCACGTGACTGAAAGCGCTGATCACGTGACTGTGCCGTCAGTGATCACGTGGCTGATCATGCACTGATATCGTGACTGAGCATGCACTGATCATGTGCCGGGAGACGGTGAGGCATTCCACTCTGGACAAAGGTCATGAGGAAGGAGGCTCGGCATACGCAAATGCGGGATCAAGCCTCAGGAATCCACCCGGATATTCTCGAGCATCCCCCCCCCCCAAAAAAAAAGAGTCTGCCTACTTTAGTGCTTTGTGCTTTCACCTCTGATTTCACTGGGGCTGTCCCCCACCACCATCTCGCTCTCTCTGTCAAAGAGATAACTTACAGCTCCAATTCATAAAGTTCCTTGTCATTCTTCCCTTTAACTTTCAGCTGAGTCTCCATCTGGAGGGCGGAACCCACCACGCTTACTAATTATGCCTGGGCTGCTAAGACCCACTCGAGAAGGTGCCTAGGGTGAGGCACCTTCCGCTATTCGAGAGGGCGCCTGCGGCCTACGTAAGTAGTGCAAACTTCTTGTCTTGAAGTTTGATTGGTCTCCCGCGTAAACCAAGCTACTCAGTCTCTTTTCTCCACCGAATTTTCCTACTGAGCTATCCTCATACAATTATTCTTGACATCTCCGATTAGCATATAAATAGTCGCCTAGGCCATCTCTCCTTCGAATACCCTGGATGAGCTGGGGCTGGTCCCCGGCAGGTGGAGCCCGAACAGGGACCTCAGGAGGCAATACTCAAAGAGCTGAGCAGACACGAACCACGAAATCATCAGGCAATAAGCATGGAGCTAAGCAGTGACGAATCATGCTGCTCAACTGGCAATAATCAAGCAGGTGGCCAGGCAGGAATCACGCAGCTCAGCTGGCAATTGTCAAGCAGATGAGCCGACAGGAATCACGCAGCTCAGCTGGCAATTGTCATGCAGATGAGCCGGCAGGAATCACGCAGCTCAGCAGGCCCTGATCACGTGGCTGATCAAGTACAGATCACGTGACTGAGAATGCACTGATCACGTGGCTATCATGCACTGATCACGGGACTGGTCATGCACTGATCACCTGGCTATCATGCACTGATCACGTGACTGGGCATGAACTGATCACTTACCTGTTCATGCACTCATAACGTGGCTATCATGCACTGATCATGAGGCTGATCAAGCACTGATCTCGTGACTGTCTATGCACTGATCGAGTAGCTATCATGCACTGATCACATGACTGCACATGCCATGATCAAGTGACTGATCATGCACTGATTACGTGGCTGATCATTAACTGATCCCGTGGCGGATCATATATTGATCACGTGGCGGAACATGCACTGATCACGTGGCTGATCATACACTGATCACGTGGCTGATCATACACTGATCACATGGCTGATCAGGCACTGATCACGTGACTGATCACGCACTGATCACATGGCTGATCATACACTGATCACGTGGCTGATCATACACTGATCACGTGACTGCCCATGCACTGATCAGTTGGCTATCATGCACTGATCACATGGATGATCATACACTGATCACGTGACTGCCCATGCACTGATCACGTGACTGATCATGCACTGATCACGTGGCTATCATGCACTGCACTGCTATCATCGTGGCTATCATGCACTAATGGCTAATCATACATTGATCACCTAAATAATCATGCACTGATCACGTGGCGATCTTGCACTGTTCACGTGGCTGATCAGGCAGTGATCACTTAGCTATCATGCACTGATCACATGACTGCACAAGAACTGATCACGTGGATATCATACACTGGCGTGACAGATCATGCACTGATCACGTGGTGACCATGCACTGATCTGGTGGCTATCATGCCTTGATCACGTGGTTGATCATACACTGATCACGTGGCTATCATGCACTGATCACGTAGCTATCATGCACTGATCTCGAGATTTCGCATGCACTGATCACGAGGATGATCACGTGGTGATCACGTGACTGATTATGCACTGATAGCGTGGCTATCATGCACTGATCATGTAGCTATCATGCACTGATCTCGAGATTTCCCATGCACTGATCACGAGGATGATCATACACTGATCACGTGACTGATCATGCACTGATCGCGTGGCTATCATGCACTGATCAGGTGGCTCTCATGCCCTGATTACGTGACTGCGCATGCTCTGATCACGTGGCTGATCATACACTGATCACGTGGCTGATCAGGAATTGATCACGTGACTGAGCATACAGTGATCACGTGTCTGAATGTGGCTGATCATGTGAATGACCATGCGCTGGTCACGTGGCTATCATGCACTGATGATGTGCCTCAGGAGGCAATAATCAAAGAGCTGAGCAGGCAGAAATCACGCCATCAGCAGGCAATAATCATGGACCTCAGCTGTGATGAAACATGCTGCTCAGCAGGCAATAATCAAGCAGCTGAACAGGCAGGAATCACGCAGCTCAGCAGGCCCTGATCCCGTGACTCTGCAGGCACTGATCACGTGGCTGATCAAGTACAGATAACGTGACTGAGCAGGCACTCATCCCGTGGCTATCATGCACTGATCACGTGACTGTAAATGCACTGATGACGTGGATGATCAGGCACTGATCACGTGTCTCATCCTGCACTGATCACGTTTTTATCATGCAGTGATCAGTGACTGACAGGCGCTGATCATGTGACTGCGCGCACGACTGATCACGTGGCTGATCAGGAACTGATCACCTGACTGAGCATGCAGTGATCAGGTGGCTGATCGTTCACTGATCACGTATTTATCATACGGTGATCACTGGACTGAGAGGCCTGATCACTTGACTGTGCAGTCAGTGATCACGTGGCTGATCATGCACTGATATCGTGACTGAGCATGCACTGATCAGCTGCGGGAGCCGGGAGGCATTCCACTCTGGACAAAGGTCATGAGGAAGGAGGAGGCGGTATACGCAAATGTGGGATCGAGCCTCAGGAGTCCACCCGGATATTCTCGAGCATCTCCACCCCAAAAAACCAGAGTCTGCCTACTTTATTGCTTTGTGCTTTCACCTCTGATTTCACTGGGGCTGTCCCCACCACCATCTCGCTCTCTCTGTCAAAGAGATAACTTACAGCTCCAATTCATAAAGTTCCTTGTCATTCTTCTCTTTAACTTCCAGCTGAGTCTCCATCTGGGAGCGGGAACCCACCACGCTTACTAATTATGCCTGGGCTGCTAAGATCCACTCGAGAAGGTGTCTAGGGTGAGGCACCTTCCGCTATTCGAGAGGGCGCCTGCGGCCTACGGAAGTGGTGCAAACTTCTTGTCTTGAAGTTTGATTGGTCTCCCGCGTAAACCAAGCTACTCAGTCTCTTTTCTCCACCGAATTTTCCTACTGAGCTATCCTCATACTATTATTCTTGACATCTCTGATTAGCATATAAATAGTCACCTAGGCCATCTCTCCTTCGAATACCCTGGATCAGCTGGGGCTGGTCCCGGCAGGTGGCGCCCGAACA
Organism: Bos mutus; assembly: GCF_027580195.1. Classification (NCBI taxonomy): domain Eukaryota; kingdom Metazoa; phylum Chordata; class Mammalia; order Artiodactyla; family Bovidae; genus Bos; species Bos mutus. Next base: position 24,677 of record NW_027219896.1, read on the forward strand.
GGGACCTCAGGAGGCAATACTCAAAGAGCTGAGCAGACACGAACCACGAAATCAGCAGGCAATAAGCATGGAGCTCAGCAGTGACGAATCATGCTGCTCAACTGGCAATAATCAAGCAGGTGACAAGGCAGGAATCACGCAGCTCAGCTGGCAATTGTCAAGCAGATGAGCCGACAGGAATCACGCAGCTCAGCTGGCAATTGTCATGCAGATGAGCCGGCAGGAATCACCCAGCTCAGCAGGCCCTGATCACGTGACTCTGCAGGCACTGATCACGTGGCTGATCAAGTACAGATCACGTGACTGAGCATGCACTGATCACGTGGCTATCATGCACTGATCTCGGGACTGCCCATGTACTGTTGACGTGGCTGACCAGGCACTGATCACATGGCTCATCATGCACTGATCACGTGTTCAGCAGGCAGTGATCAGTGACTGACAGGCGCTGATCATGGGACTGTGCACGCACTGTTCACATGGCTATCCTGCACTGATCCCGTGACTGCGCTTGCACTGATGACGTGGCTAATGGGCACTGATCACGTGATTATCAGGCAATGATCAGTGACTGACAGGCGCTGAGCATGGGACTGTGCACGCACTGATCACGTGGCTGTTCGGTAACTGACCACCTGACGGCGCATGCAGTGATCACGTGGCTGGTCGTTCACTGATCACCTGTTTAACATACGGTGATCACGTGACTGAGCGCTTATCACGTGACTGTGCCATCAGTGATCACGTGGCTGATCATGCACTGATATCATGATGAGCATGCACTGATCATGTGCGGGAGCCGGGAGGCATTCCACTCTGGACAAAGGTCATGAGGAAGGAGGCTCGGCACACGCAAATGCGGGATCGAGCCTCAGGAGTCCACCGGATATTCTCGAGCATTTCCCCACCAAAAAAACCAGAGTCTGCCTACTGTATTGCTTTGGGCCCTCACCTCTGATTTCACTGGGGGCTCTCCCCCACCACCATCTCGCTCTCTCTGTCAAAGAGTTAACTTACAGCTCCAATTCATAAAGTTCCTTGTCATTCTTCCCTTTAACTTCCAGCTGAGTCTCCATCTGGAGCGCGGAACCCACCACGCTTACTAATTATGCCTGGGCTGCTAAGACCCACTCGAGAAGGTGTCTAGGGTGAGGCACCTTCCGCTATTCGAGAGGGCACCTGCGAGATGATCTCTGAAGTGGGGCAAACTTCTTGTCTTGAAGTTTGATTGGTCTCCCGCGTAAACCAAGCTACTCAGTCTCTTTTCTCCACCGAATTTTCCTACTGAGCTCTCCTCATACTATTATTCTTGACATCTCTGATTAGCATATAAATAGTCGCCTAGGCCATCTCTCCTTGAATACCCTGGATGAGCTGGGGCTGGTCCCGGTGGGTGGCGCCCGAACAGGGACCTCAGGAGGCAATACTCAAAGAGCTGAGCAGACACGAACCACGCAATCAGCAGGCAATAAGCATGGAGCTCAGCGGTGACGAATCATGCTGCTCAACTGGCAATAATCAAGCAGGTGACCAGGCAGGAATCACGCTCAGCTCAGCTGGCGGAATGTCATGCAGATGAGCAGCTGGCAGGAATCACGCGTGGTCAGCAGGCCCTGATCACGTGACTCTGCAGGCACTGATCACGTGTCTGATCAAGTACAGATCACATGACTGAGCATGCACTGTATCACGTGGCTATCATGTTCAGTGATCAGGTGACTGCGCATGCACTGATGACGTGGCTGATCAGTGGCTGCACTGATCACATGGCTCTTCATGCACTGATGATCCGTGTTTATCAGGCGGTGATCAGTGACTGACAGGCTCTGATCATGCACTGATATCTTGACTGTGCATGCACTGATCACGTGGCTGATCTGGAACTGACCACCTGAGCATGCAGTGATCAGGTGGCTGGTCGTTCACTGGACACGTGTTTATCATACTCTGATCAGGTGACTGAGAGGCGCTGATCACGTGAATGTGCCGTCAGTGATCACGTGGCTGATCATGCACTGATATCGTGACTGAGCATGCACTGATCATGTGCCGGGAGCCGGTGAGGCATTCCACTCTGGACAAAGGTCATGAGGAAGGAAGCCCGGCATACGCAAATGCGGGATCGAGCCTCAGGAGTCCACCGGATATTCTCGAGCATCTCCCCCAAAAAACCAGAGTCTGCCTACTGTATTGCTTTGTGCTCTCACCTCTGATTTCACTGGGGGCTGTCCCCCACCACCATCTCGCTCTCTCTGTCAAAGAGTTAACTTACAGCTCCAATTCATAAAGTTCCTTGTCATTTTCCCCTTTAATTCCAGCTGAGTCTCCATCTGGAGCTCGGAACCCACCACGCTTAATAATTATGCCTGGGCTGCTAAGACCCACTCGAAAATGTGTCTAGGGTGAGGCACCTTCCGCTATTCGAGAGGGCGCCTGCTGCCTACGGAAGTGGTGCAAACTTCTTGTCTTGAAGTTTGATTGGTCTTCCAGCGTAAACCAAGCTACTCAGTCTCTTTTCTCCACCGAATTTTCCTTCAGAGCTATCCTCACACTATTATTCTTGACATCTCTGATTAGCATATAAATAGTCATCTAGGCCATCTCTCTTTCGAATACCCTGAATCAGCTGGGGCTGGTCCCGGCAGGTGGCGCCCGAACAGGGACCTCAGAAGGCAATACTCAAAGAGCTGAGCAGACACGAACCACGCAATCAGCAGGCAATAAGCATGGAGCTCAGCGGTGACGAATCATGCTGACTGGCAATAATCAAGCAGGTGACCAGGCGGGAATCACGCAGCTCAGCTGGCAATTGTCAAGCAGATGACGGACAGGAATCACGCAGCTCAGCTGGCAATTGTCATGCAGATGAGCGGCAGGAATCACCCAGCTCAGCAGGCCCTGATCACGTGACTCTGCAGGCACTATTCACGTGGCTGATCAAGTACATCATCCGTGACTGAGCATGCACTGATCACGTGGCTATCATGCACTGATCAGGTGACTGCGCATGCACTGATGACGTGTCTGACCAGGCACTGATCACATGGCTCATCATGCACTGATCACGTGTTTATCAGGCAGTGATCAGTGACTGACAGGCGCTGATCATGGGACTGTGCACGCACTGTTCACATGGCAATCCTGCACTCATCCCGTGACTGCGCTTGCACTGATGACGTGGCTAATGGGCACTGATCACGTGATTATCAGGCAATGATCAGTGACTGACAGGCGCTGAGCATGGGACTGTGCACGCACTGATCACGTGGCTGTTCGGTAACTGACCACCTGACGGCGCATGCAGTGATCACGTGGCTGGTCGTTCACTGATCACCTGTTTATCATACGGTGATCACGTGACTGAGAAGCGCTTATCACGTGACTGTGCCATCAGTTATCACGTGGCTGATCATGCACTGATATCATGATTGAGCATGCACTGATCATGTGCCGGGAGCCGGGGAGGCATTCCACTCTGGACAAAGGTCATGAGGAAGGAGGCTCGGCATACCAAATGCGGGATCGAGCCTCAGGAGTCCACCTGGATATTCTCGAGCATTTCCCCCACAAAAAAACCAGAGTCTGCCTACTGTATTGCTTTGGGCCCTCACCTCTGATTTCACTGGGGGCTCTCCCCCACCACCATCTCACTCTCTCTGTCAAAGAGTTAACTTACAGCTCCAATTCATAAAGTTCCTTGTCATTCTTCCCTTTAACGTCCAGCTGAGTCTCCATCTGGAGCACGGAACCCACCACGCGTACTAATTATGCCTGGGCTGCTAAGACCCACTCGAGAAGGTGTCTAGGGTGAGGCACCTTCCGCTATTCGAGAGGGCGCCTGCGGCCTACGGAAGTGGGGCAAAATTCTTGTCTTGAAGTTTGATTGGTCTCCCGCGTAAACCAAGCTACTCAGTCTCTTTTCTCCACCGAATTTTCCTACTGAGCTCTCCTCATACTATTATTCTTGACATCTCTGATTAGCATATAAAAAGTCGACTAGGCCATCTCTCCTTCGAATACCCTGGATCAGCTGGGGCTGGTCCCCGGCGAGTGGCGCCCGAACAGGGACCTCAGGAGGCAATACTCAAAGAGCTGAGCAGACACGAACCACGCAATCAGCAGGCAATAAGCATGGAGCTCAGCAGTGACGAATCATGCTGCTCAACTGGCAATAATCAAGCAGGTGACCAGGCAGGAATCACGCAGCTCAGCTGGCAATTGTCATGAAGATGAGCCGGCAGGAATCACGCAGGTCAGCAGGCCCTGATCAAGTGACTCTGCAGGCACTGATCACGTGTCTGATCAAGTACAGATCACATGACTGAGCATGCACTGTATCACGTGGCTATCATGCAGTGATCAGGTGACTGCACATGCACTGATGACGTGGCTGATCAGGCACTGATCACATGGCTCTTCATGCACTGATCCCGTGTTTATCAGGAAGTGATCAGTGACTGACAGGCGCTGATCTTGCGACTGTGCAAGCACTGATCACGTGGCTGATCAGGAACTGACCACCTGACTGCCCATGCAGTGATCACGTGGCTGGTCGTTCACTGGACACGTGTTTATCATACTCTGATCAGGTGACTGAGAGGCGCTGATCACGTGAATGTGCCGTCAGTGATCACGTGGCTGATCATGCACTGATATCGTGACTGAGCATGCACTGATCATGTGCCGGGAGGCGGTGAGGCATTCCACTCTGGACAAAGGTCATGAGGAAGGAAGCCCGGCATACGCAAATGCGGGATCGAGCCTCAGGAGTCCACGCGGATATTCTCGAGCATCTCCCCCCCAAAAAACCAGAGTCTGCCTAATGTATTGCTTTGTGCTCTCACCTCTGATTTCACTGGGGGCTGTCCCCCACCACCATCTCGCTCTCTCTGTCCAAGAGTTAACTTACAGCTCCAATTCATAATGTTCATTGTCATTCTTCCTTTAACTTCCAGCTGAGTCTCCATCTGGGAGCTTGGAACCCACCACGCTTACTAATTATGCCTGGGCTGGTAAGACCCACTGAGAAGTTGTCTAGGGTGAGGCACCTTCTGCTATCGAGAGGCGCCTGTGCCCCGAAAGTGGTGCAAACTTCTTGTCTTGAAGTTTGATTGGTTTCCGCATAAAGCCAAGCTACTCAGTCTCCTTTCCCACCGAATTTTCCTTCTGAGCTATCCTCATACTATTGTTCTTGATATCTCTGATTAGCATATAAAGAGTCACCTAGGCCATCTCTCCTTGAATACCCTGGATCAGCTGGGGCTGGTCCCCGGCAGGTGGCGCCGAACAGGGACCTCTGGCGGCAATACTCAAAGAGCTGAGCAGACAGGAACCACGCAATCAGTAGGGAATAAGCCTGGAGCTCAGCAGTGACGAATCATGCTGCTCAACAGGTGCAATAATCAAGCAGCTGGGACCAGGCAGGAATCATGCGATCAGCTGGCGGTGTCAAGCAGATGAGCTGGCAGGAATCACGCGCAGCTCAGCAGGCCCTGATCACGTGGCTCTGCAGGCATTGATCACGTGGCTGATCAAGTACAGATCACGTGACTGAGCATGCACTGATCACGTGGCTATCATGCATGATCCCGGGACTGCGCATGCACTGATGACCTGGCTGATCAGGCACTGATCATCACTTGTTTATCAGGCAGTGATCAGTGACTGACAGGTGCTAATCATGGGACTGTGTACGCGCACTGAACACGTGGCTGATCAGGAACTGACCACCTGACTGCCCATGAAGTGATTACGAGGCTGGTCGTTCACTGATTACGTGTTTATCATAAGGTGATAATGTGACTGAGAGGTGCTGATCTCGTGACTGTGCCGTCAGTGATCACGTGGCTGATCATGCACTGATATCGTGACTGAGCATGCACTGATCATGTGCTGGGAGCCAGTGAGGCATTCCACTCTGAACAAATATCAAGAGAAAGGAGGCTCGGAATACGTAAATCGGGATCGAGCCTCAGGAGTCAACCGGATATTCTCGAGCATCTCCCCCATAAAAAAACCAGAGTCTGCCTACTGTATTGATTTGTGCTCTCACCTCTGATTTCACTGCGGCTGTTCCCCACCACCATCTCTCGCTCTCACTGTCAAAGAGTTAACTTATAGCTCCAATTCATAAAGTTCCTTGTCTTTCTTCCTTTCTTCCAGCTGAGTCTCCATCTGGAGTGCGGAACCCACCACGCTTACTAATTATGCCTGTGTGCTAAGACCCACTCGAGAGCGTGTCTAGGGTGAGGCACCTTCCGCTATTCGAGAGGGCGCCTCATGCCTATATGTAAGTGGTGCAAACTTCTTGTCTTGAAGTTTGATTGGTCTCGGCGTAAGACAATCTACTCAGTCTCTTTTTCCACTGAATTTTCCTACTGAGCTATCCTCATACTATTATTCTTGACATCTCTGATTAGCATATGAATAGTCGCCTAGGCCATCTCTCCTTGAATATCCTGGATGAGCTGGGGCTGGTCCCGGCAGGTGGTGCCCTAACAGGGACCTCAGGAGGCAATACTCAAAGAGCTGAGCAAACACGAACCAGGCAATCAGCAGGCAATAAGCATGGAGCTCAGCAGTGATGAATCTTGCTGCTCAACTGGCAATAATCAAGCAGGGACCAGGCAGGAATCACGCAGGTCAGCTGGCAATTGTCCAACAGATGAGCGGACAGGAATCACGCAGCTCAGCTGGCGGTGTCATGCAGATGAGCCGACAGGAATCACGCAGCTCAGCTGACAATTGTCCTGCACATGAGCCGGCAGGAATCACGCAGCTCAGCAGGCCCTGAACACGTGACTCTGCAGGCACTGATCACGTGGCTGATCAAGTACAGATCACCTGACTGAGCAGGCACTGATCACGTGGCTGATCGAGCACTAATTACGTGGCTCAACATGCACTGATCACGTGTTTATCAGGCAGTGATCAGTGACTGACAGGCGCTGATCATGGGACTCTTCACACACTGATCACGTGGCTGATCAGGAACTGCCCACCTGACTGCCCATGCAGTGATCCCGTGGCTGATCGTTCACTGATCATGTGTTTATCATACAGTGATCACCTGACTGAGAGGCGCTGATCACGTGACTGTGCAGTCAGTGATCACGTGGGTGATCATGCACTGATATCGTGACTGAGCATGCACTGATCAGGTGGCTGATCATGCACTGATATTGTGACTGAGCTTGCCCTGATCATGCGCCATGAGTCGGTGTGGCATTCCACTCTGGACAAAGGTCATGAGGAAGGAGGCTTGCCATATGCAAATCTGGGATCGAGCCTCAGGAATCCACCCGGATATTCTCGAGCATCTCCCCCAAAAAAGCAGAGTCTGCCTCCTTTATTGCTTTGTGCTCTCACCTCTGATTTCACTGGGGTTGTCCCCACCACCATCTCTCTCTCTCTGTCAAAGAGTTAACTTACAGCTCAATTCATAAAGTTCCTTGTGATTCTTCCCTGTAACTTCCAGCCGAGTCTCCATCTGGGCGCGGAAGCCACTGCGCTTACTAATTATGCCTGGGCTGCTAAGACCCACTTGAGAAGGTGTCTAGGGTGAGGCACCTTCCGCTATTCGAGAGGCGCCTGTGGCACGTAAGTGGTGCAAACTTCTTGTCTTGAAGTTTTATTGGTATCCCGCATAAGCCAAGCTACTCAGTCTCCTTTCCCACCGAATTTTCCTACTGAGCTATCCTCATACTATTGTTCTTGATATCTCTGATTAGCATATAAATAGTCGCCTAGGCCATCTCTCCTTGAATACCCTGGATCAGCTGGGGCTGGTCCCGGCAGGTGGGGCCCCAACAGGGACCTCTGGAGGCAATACTCAAAGAGCTGAGCAGACCACGAAACACGCAATCATCAGGCAATAAGCATGGAGCTCAGCAGTAATGAATCATGCTGCTCAACTGGCAATAATCAAGCAGGTGAAGGCAGGAATCACACAGCTCAGTGGCAGTTGTCAAGCAGATGAGCGACAGGAATCACGCAGCTCAGCTGGCAATTGTCATGCAGATGAGCCAGCGCGAATCACGCAGCTCAGCTGGCAATTGTCCTGCAGATGAGCGGCAGGAATCACGCAGCTCAGCAGGCCTGATCACGTGACTCTGCAGGCACTGATCACGTGGCTGATCAAGTACAGATCACGTGACTGAGCATGCACTGATCACGTGGCTATCATGCACTGATCACGGGACTGCCCATGCACAGATGGCGTGGCTGATCGGGCACTAATTCACGTGGCTCATCATGCACTGATCACGTGTTTATCAGGCAGTGATCAGTGACTGACAGGCGCTGATCATGGGACTGTGCACCCACTGATCACCTGGCTGATCAGGAACTGACCACCTGACTGCGCATGCAGTGATCCTGTGGCTGATCGTTCACTGATCACGTGTTTATCATATGGTCATCATGTGACTGAGAGGGGCTGATCACGTGACTGTGCAGTTAGTGATCACGTGGCTGATCATGCACTGATATCGTGACTGAGCATGCACTGATCATGTGCTGGGAGCGGTGAGGCATTCCACTCTGGACTAAGGTGATGAGGAAGGAGGCTCAGCATACGCAAATTCGGGATCGAGCCTCAGGAGTCCACCGGATATTCTCGAGCAACTCCCCCAAAAAACCAGAGTCTACCTAATTTATTCCTTTGTGCTCTCACCTCTGATTTTGCTGCGGCCTGTCCCCAACCACGATCTCGCTGTCTCTGTCAAAGAGTTAACTTACAGCTCCAATTCATAAAGTTCCTGGGCAAGTAGGAGTGTTTAAATTCAAACCCCTCAGATGGCTCTCTAACTCGCCTGACAAATTTGCCCGGACTCCTACAGCTATGCATATGATTGTTTACAGTCTCCCAGCCTCCAGAGGTGCGGGAAGCTTAAGATATTCAAATAGCTTAGAGCCTCACAGAGAGTTAGAAACTGTCAGAATAAGACTAGTCAAGGATTTCATTGATGAGCCAGTGCTAGCTGCCAAGTTTTCACATCCCTGAATTGTATCCTTGAACGTGTAGTAATTAATATAATTGGTATGTAGAAAAAAAAGTAGTGGCCTTGGTGTTAGTAACTTTAGACCCTTAAGATACTAAATTATTTCCTTTGTGGTAAGCCCATTACACATCCACCATATATGAATGCAATTTTATCTTTAGAAGATGGCGCCACACCTTAAAATAATTACTCTTAGAAAATAAGTCTTTGTGGAAAAGTCCTTGGCAAGAGTCATAAAATGTTAGTAGGCCTTCTGGCAGAAGATGATGTAAATTACCTAAACCATTTGTATCGATATAATTTGTAGGAAAGAAACCCGGTTTTGATAAGAATCAAAGACTGCTGACTTTGCATCCCCTATTATCCTCTATGTGTAACGTGGGGTATAAAAACCCTGTTGAAAATAAAGCTACAGGCCTTGCTCACCAACGCTTGGTCTCCCATGTCATTCTTCCCTTTAACTTCCAGCTGAGTCTCCATCTGCAGCGTGGAACCCATCACGATTACTAATTATGCCTGGGCTGCTAAGACCCACTAGAGAAGGTGTCTAAGGTGAGGCGCCTTCCGCTATTCAGTGGAGGACTGCGGCCTAGGTGCGTGGTGCAAACTTCTTGTCTTGAAGATTTATTGGTCTCCCGCGTAAACCAAGCTACTCGGTCTCTTTTCTCACTGAATTTTCCTACTGAGCTATCCTCAGACTATTATTCTTGATATCTCTAATGAGCATATAAATAGTCGCCTAGGCCATCTCTCCTTCCAATACCCTGGATCAGCTGGGGCTGGTTCCCGGCAGGTGGCGACCGAACAGCGACTTCAGGAAGCAATACTCAAAGAGCTGAGCAGACACGAACGCGTAATCAGCAGGCAATAAGCATGGAGCTCAGCGGTGACGAATCATGCTGCTGAACTGGCAATAATCAAGCAGGTGACTAGGCAGAAATCACACAGCTCAGCTGGCAATTGTCAAGCAGATGAGCGACAGGAATCACGCAGCTCAGCAGGCCCTGATCACGTGACTCTGTAGGCACTGATCACGTGGCTGATCAAGTACAGATCAGGTGACTGAGCATGCACTGATCACGTGGCCATCATGCACTGATCAAGTGACTGCCCATGCATTGAAGGCGTGGCTGATCAGGCACTGACCACGTGGCTCATCATGCACTGATCACGTGTTTATCAGGCAGTGATCAGTGACTGACAGGCGCTGATCATGGGACTGCACGCACTGATCACGTGGCTGCTCAGGAACTGACCACCTGACTGCGCTTGCAGTGATCACGTTGCTGATCGTTCACTGATCATGTGTTTATCATACGGTGATCACGTGTCTGAGAGGCCCTGATCACGTGACTGTGCAGTCAGTGATCACGTGGCTGATCATGCACTGATATCGTGACTGAGCATGCACTGACCATGTGCCGGTGAGCGGTGAGGCATTCCACTCTGGACAAAGGTCATGAGGAAGGAGGCTCGGCATACGCAAATGCGGGATCGAGCCTCAGGAATCCACCGGATATTCTCGAGCATCTCCCCCAAAAAACCAGAGTCTGCCTACTGTATTGCTTTGTGCTCTAACCTCTGATTTCACTGGGGCTGTCCCCACCACCATCTCGCTCTCTCTGTCAAAGAGTTAACTTACAGCTCCAATTGATAAAGTTCCTTGTCATTCTTCCCTGTAACTTCCATCCGAGTCTCCATCTGGAGCACGGAACCCACCATGCTTACTAATTATGCCTGGGCTGCTAAGACCCGCTCCAGAAGGTGTCTAGGGTGAGGCACCTTCCGCTATTCGAGAGGGCGCCTGCGGCCCTCGTAAGTGGTGCAAACTGCTTGTCTTGAAATTTTATTGGTCTCCGGCGTAAACCAATCTACTCAGTCTCTTTTCTCCACGAATTTTCCTACTGAGCTATCCTCATACTATTATTCTTGATATCTCTGATTAGCATATAAATAGTCACCTAGGCCATCTCTCCTTGAATACACTGGATCAGCTGGGGCTGGTCCCGGCAGGTATTTGAACAGGGACCTCTGGAGGAAATACTCAAAGAGCTGAGCAGACCCGAACCACACAATTAGCAGGCAATAAGCATGGAGCTCAGCAGTGACGAATCATGCTGCTCAACTAGCAATAATCAAGCAGGTGACCAGGCAGAAATCACGCAGTTCAGCTGGCGGTGTCCAGCAGATGAGCCGATAGGAATCACGGCTCAACTGGCAATTGTCATGCAGATGAGCCAGCAGGAATCACGCAGCTCAGCAGGCCCTGATCACCTGACTCTGTAGGCACTGATCACGTGGCGATGAAGTACAGATCACGTGACTGAGCATGCACTGATCAGGTGGCTATCATGCACTGATCACGTGACTGCCCATGCACTGATGTCGTGGCGGATCAGGCACTGATCACATGGCTCTTCATGCACTGATCACGTGTTTATCAGGCGGTGATCAGTGACTGACAGGCGCTGATCATGGGACTGCACACACTGATCACGTGGCTGATCAGGAAATGACCACCTGACTGTGCATGCAGTGATCACGTGGCTGGTCGTTTCACTGATCAGTTGTTTATCATACGGTGATCACGTGAATGAGGCGATGACCACATGACTGTGCCGTCAGTGATCACGTGGCTGATCATGCACTGATATCGTGACTGAGCATGCACTGATCATGTGCGGGAGCGGTGAGGCATTCCACTCTGGACAAAGGTCATGAGGAAGGAGGCTCGGCATACGCCAAATGCGGGATCGAGCCTCAGAGTCCACCCGGATATTCTCGAGCATCTCCCCCAAATAACCAGAGTCTGCCTACTGTATTGCTTTGTGCTCTCACCTCTGATTTCACTGGGGCTGTCCCCACCACCATCTCGCTCTCTCTGTCAAAGAGTTAACTTACAGCTCAATTCATAAAGTTCTTTGTCATTCTTCCCTTTAACTTCCAGCTGAGTCTCCATCTGGAGCTTGGAACACACCACGCTTACTAAATATGCCTGGGTTGCTAAGACCCACTTGAGAAGGTGTCTAGGTGAGGCACTTTCCGCTATTCGAGAGGGCGCCTGTGGCTCACGTAAGTGGTGCAAACTTCTTTTCCTGAAGTTTGATTGGTCTTCCGTAAACCAAGCTACTCAGACTCTTTTCTCCACCGAATTTTCCTACTGAGCTATCCTCATCCTATTATTCTTGACATGTCTGATTAGCATATGCATAGTCGCCTGGGCCATCTCTCCTTGAATACCCTGGATCAGCTGGGGCTGGGCCCGGCAGGTGGCGCCCGAAGAGGGACCTCAGGAGGGAATACTCAAAGGGCTGAGCAGACACGAACCACGCAAACAGCAGGGAATAAGCATGGAGCTCAGCGGTGACGAATCATGCTCCTCAACTAGCAATAATCAAGCAGGTGACCAGGAAGGAATCACGCAGCTCAGCTGGCGGTGTCAAGCAGATGAGCCGACAGGAATCACGCAGCTCAACTGGCAGTTGTCATGCAGATGAGCCGGCAGGAATCACGCAGCTCAGCAGGCCCTGATCACGTGACTCTGCAGGCACTGATCATGTGGCTGATCAAGTACAGATCACGTGACTGGTATGCACTGATCACGTGGCTATTATGCACTGATCACGGGACTGCGCATGCACTGATGACCTGGCTGATCGGGCACTGATCGCGTGTTTATCAGGCAGTGATCAGTGACTGACAGGCGCTGATCATGGGACTGTGCACGCACTGATCACGTGGCTGATCAGGAACTGACCACCTGGCGCATGCAGTAATCACGTGGCTGATCGTTCACTGATCACGTGTTTATTATAGGGTGATCACGTGACTGAGAGGCGCTGATCACGTGACTGTGCAGACAGTGATCACGTGGCTGATCATGCACTGATATCGTGAGTCAGCATGCACTGATCATGTGCCAGGAGCCGGTGAGGCATTCCAATCTGGACAAAGGTCATGAGGAAGGAAGGCTCGGCAAGCGCAAATGAAGGATGGAGTCTCACGAGTCCACCGGATATTCTCGACATCTTCCCCCAAAAAAAGCAGAGTCTGCCTCCTTTATTGCTTTGTGCTCTCACCTCTGATTTCACTGGGGGCCGTCCCCCCACCACCATCTCGCTCTCTCTGTCAAAGAGTTAAATTTACAGCTCCAATTCATAAAGTTCCTTGTGATTCTTCCCTGTAACTTCCAGCCGAGTCTCCATCTGGGCGCGGAAGCCCACCACGCTTACTAATTATGCCTGGGCTGCTAAGACCCACTTGAGAAGGTGTCTAGGGTGAGGCACCTTCCGCTATTCGAGAGGCGCCTGCATTCGTAAGTGGTGCAAACTTCTTGTCTTGAAGTTTTATTGGTATCGCATAAGCCAAGCTACTCAGTCTCCTTTCCCACCGAATTTTCCTACTGAGCTATCCTCATACTATTGTTCTTGATATCTCTGATTAGCATATGAATAGTCGCCTAGGCCATCTCTCTCCTTGAATACCCTGGATCAGCTGAGGCTGATCCCGGCAGGTGGCGCCCGAACAGGGACATCTGGAGGCAATACTCAAAGAGCTGAGCAGAACGAACCACGCAATCATCAGGCAATAAGCATGGAGCTCAGCAGTGATGAATCATGCTGCTTAACTGGAAATAATCAAGCAGGTGAGAAGGCAGGAATCACACAGCTCAGCTCGCAATTGTCAAGCAGATGAGCCGACAGGAATCACGAAGTTCAGCTGGGAATTGTCATGCAGATGAGCCGGCAGGAATCACGCAGCTCAGCTGGCAATTGTCCTGCAGATGAGCGGCAGGAATCACGCAGCTCAGCAAGCCTGATCACGTGACTCTGCAGGCACTGATCACGTGGCTGATGAAGTACAGATCACCTGACTGAGCATGCACTGATCACGTGGCTATCATGCACTGATCCCGGACTGCCAATGCACTGATGGCGTGGCTGATCCAGCACTAATTCGTGGCTCATCATGCACTGATCACGTGTTTATCAGGCAGTGATCAGTGACTGACAGGCGCTGATCATGGGACTGTGCACACACTGATCACGTGGCTATCATGCACTGATCACGTGACTGCGCATGCACTGATGACGTGGCTGATCAGGCACTGATCACATGGCTCATCATGCACTGATCACGTGTTTCTCAGGCAATGATCAGTGACTGACAGGCGCTGATCATGGGACTGTGCACGCACTGATCGCGTGGCTATCATGCACTGATCACCTGACTGCGCATGCACTGATGCGTGGCTGATCAGGCACTGATCACTTGTTCATCAGGCCGTGATCAGTGACTGACAGGCGCTAATCATGGGACTGTGCAGGCACTGAACACGTGGCTGATCAGGAACTGACCACCTGATTGCCCATGCAGTGATCACGTGGCTGGTCATTCACTGATTACGTGTTTATCATAAGGTGATAATGTGACTGAGAGGCGCTGATCTCGTGACTGTGCCGTCAGTGATCACGTGTCTGATCATGCACTGATATCGTGACTGAGCATGCACTGATCATGTGCCGAGCCGTGAGGCGTTCCACTCTGGACAAAGATCATGAGGAAGTAGGCTCGGAATACGCAAATGCGGGATGGAGCCTCAGGAGTCCACCAGGATATTCTGGAGCATCTCCCCCAAAAAAACCAGAGTCTGCCTACTGTATTGCTTTGTGCTCTCACCTCTGATTTCACTGTGGCTGTCCCCACCACCATCTCGCTCTCTCTGTCAAAGAGTTAACTTACAGCTCCAATTCATAAAGTTCCTTGTCATTCTTCCTTTAACTTTCAGCTGAGTCTCCATCTGGGGCGGGAACCACCACGCTTACTAATTATGCCTGGGCTGCTGGCAAGACCCACTCGAGAAGGTGTCTAGGGTGAGGCACCTTCCGATATTCGAGAGGGCACCTGTGCCTCGTAAGTGGTGCAAACTTCTTGTCTTGAAGTTTGCTTGGTCTCCCAGCGTAAACCAAGCTACTCAGTCTCTTTTCTCCACCGAATTTTCCTACTGAGCTATCCTCATACAATTATTCTTGACATCTCTGATTAGCATATGCATAGTCGCCTAGGCCATCTCTACTTTGAATACCCTGAATCAGCTGGGGCTGGTCCCGGCATGTGGCCCCCAACAGGGACCTCAGGAGGCAATACTCAAAGAGCTGAGCAGACACGAACCAGGCAATCACCAGGCATAACCATGGACCTCAGCAGTAGCGAATCATGCTGCTCAAATGGCAATAATCAAGCAGGTGACCAGGCAGGAATCACGCAGCTCAGGTGGCAATTGTGAAGCAGATGAGCCGACAGGAATCACGCAGCTCAGCTGGCAATTGCCATGCAGATGAGCCGGCAGGAATCACGCAGCTCAGCAGGCCCTGATCACGTGATTCTGCAGGCACTGATCACGTGGCTGAACAACTACAGATCACGTGACTGAGCATGCACTGATGACGCGTTACTATCCTGCACTGATCACGTGACTGTGCATGCACTGATGACCTGGCTGATCAGGCACTGATCACATGGCTCATCATGCATTGATCACGTGTTTATCAGGCAATGATCAGTGACTGACAGGCGCTGTTCATGGGACTGTGCACGTACTTATCACGCGTGGCTATCATGCACTGATCACATGAATGCGCATACACTGATGATGTGGCTGATCGGGCACTGATCAAGTGTTTATCAGGCAGTGATCAGTAACTGACAGGCGCTGATCATGGGAGTGTGCGCGAACTGATCACGTGGCTGATCCGAAAGTACCACCTGACTTCCCATGCAGTGATCACGTGGCTGGTCATTCACTGATCACGTGTTTTTCATACGGTGATCACGTGACTGTGCAGTCAGCGATCACGTGGCTGATCATGCTCTGATATCGTGACTGAGCATGCATTGATCATATGGCTATCATGCACTGATCACCGGACTGGGCATGCACTCATGGCGTGGCTGATCAGGCATTGATCACATGGCTCATCATGCACTGATCAGGTGTCTATCAGGCAATGATCGTGGAGACTGACAGGCGCTCTTCATGGGACTGTGCACGCACTGATCACGTGGCTATCATGCACTGATCACGTGACTGCGCTTGCACTGATGGCGTGGCTCATCATGCACTGATCACGTGTTTATCAGGCAGTGATCAGAGACTGACAGGCGCTGATCATGGGACTGTGCGCGCACTGATCACGTGGCTGATCAGGAACTGACCACCTGACTGCGCATGCAGTGATCACGTGGCTGGTCATTCACTGATCCCGTGTTTATCATACGGTGATCACGTGACTGAGAGGCTGATCAGTGACTGTGCCGTCAGTGATCACGTGGCTGATCATGCACTGATATCGTGACTGAGCATGCACTGATCATGTGCCGAGCCGGTGAGGCATTCCATTCTGGACAAGGTCATGAGGAAGGAGGCTCGGCATACTCAAATGCGGATCGAGCCTCAGGAGTCCACCGGATATTCTGGAGCATCTCCCCCAAAAAAACCAGAGTCTGCCTACTGTATTGCTTTGTGCCTCACCTCTGATTTCACTGGGGGCTGTCCCCATCACCATCTCGCTCTCTCTGTCAAAGAGTTAACTTACAGCTTCAATTCATAAAGTTCCTTGTCATTCTTCCCTTGAACTTCCAGCTGAGTCTCCATCTGGGGCGGAAACCCACCACGCTTACTAATTATGCCTGGGATGCTCAGACCCCACTCGAGAAGGTGTCTAGGGTGAGGCACCTTCTGCTATTCGAGAGGGCACCTGCGGCCTCGTAAGTGGTGCAAACTTCTTGTCTTGAAGTTTGATTGGTCTCCCGCATAAACCAATCTACTCAGTCTCTTTTCTCCACCGAATTTATCTACTGAGCTATCCTCATACTATTATTCTTGACATCTCTGATTAGCATATGAATAGTCGCCTAGGCCATCTGTCCTTCGAATACCCTGGATCAGCTGGGGCTGG
Organism: Bos mutus; assembly: GCF_027580195.1. NCBI lineage: Eukaryota > Metazoa > Chordata > Mammalia > Artiodactyla > Bovidae > Bos > Bos mutus. The sequence continues at coordinate 41,637 of NW_027219896.1, forward strand.
TCCCGGCAGGTGGTGCCCGAACAAGGACCTCAGGAGGCAATACTCAAAGAGCTGAGCAAACACGAACCAGATAATCAGCAGGCAATAAGCATGGAGCTCAGCAGTGACGAATCTTGCTGCTCAACTGGCAATAATCAAGCAGGTGACCAGGCAGGAATCACGCAGCTCAGCTGGCGGTGTCCAGCAGATGAGCCGACAGGAATCACGCAGCTCAGCTGGCAAGTGTCATGCAGATGAGCCTGCAGGAATCACGCAGCTCTGCAGGCCCTGATCACGTGACTCTGCAGGCACTGATCACGTGGCTGATCAGTACAGATCACGGACTGATGCACTGACCCGTGGATCATGTGACTGAGCATGCACTGATGACTTGGCTGATGATCACGTGGCTCATCATGCATTGATCACGTGTTTCTCAGGCAATGCAGTGTGATGGCGCGTGGTTGCACTGATCACGTGGCTATCATGCACTGATCAGGTGTGGCTCACTCATGCGTGGCTGATCGGGCACTGACGTGTTTCTCAGGCAGTGATCAGTGACTGACAGGTGCTCATCATGGGACTGTGCATGCACTGATCACGTGGCTAATCAGGAACTGACCATCTGACTGGGCATGCAGTGATCCGTGGCTGGTCGTTCACTGATCACGTGTTTATCATGACGGTCACGTGCGTGACTGAGGCGCTGATCACGTGACTGTGCCGTCAGTGATCACGTGGCTGATCATGCACTGATATCGTGACTGAGCATGCACTGATCAGCTGCCGGAGCCGGTGAGGCATTCCACTCTGGACAAAGGTGATGAGGAAGGAGGCTCGGCATACGCAAATGCGGTATCGAGCCTCAGGAGTCCACCCGGATATTCTCGAGCATCTCCCCCCCAAAAAAACCAGAGTCTGCCTACTGTATTGCTTTGTGCTCTCTCCTCTGATTTCACTGGGGGCTGTCCCCCACCACCATCTCGCTCTCTCTGTCAAAGAGTTTACTTACAGCTCCAATTCATAAAGTTCCTTGTCATTCTTCCCTTTAACTTCCAGCTGTCTCCCATCTGGAGTGGGGAACCCACCACGCCTTACTAATTATGCCTGGGATGCTAAGAGCCACTGGAGAAGGTGTCTAGGGTGAGGCACCTTTCGCTATTCGAGAGGGCACCTGCGGCCTACGTAAGTGGTGCAAACTTCTTGTCTTGAAGTTTGATTGGTCTCCCGCATAAACCAAGCTACTCAGTCTCTTTTCTCCACCGAAATTATCTACTGAGCTATCCTCATACTATTATTCTTGACATCTCTGATTAGCATATGAATAGTCGCCTAGGCCATCTGTCCCTCGAATACCCTGGATCAGCTGGGGCTGGTCCCCGGCAGGTGGTGCCCGAACAGGGACCTCAGGAGGCAATACTCAAAGAGCTGAGCAAACACGAACCAGATAATCAGCAGGCAATAAGCATGGAGCTCAGCAGTGACGAATCTTGCTGCTCAACTGGCAATAATCAAGCAGGTGACCAGGCAGGAATCACGCAGCTCAGCTGGCAATTGTCCAGCAGATGAGCCCACAGGAATCACGCAGCTCAGCTGGCAATTGTCATGCAGATGAGCCGGCAGGAATCATGCAGCTCAGCAGGCCCTGATGACGTGACTCTGCAGGCACTGATCACGTGGCTGATCAAGTACAGATCACGTGACTGAGCATGCACTGACCACGTGGCTATCATGCACAGATCACGTGACTGACGCATGCACTGATGACGTGGCTGATCGGGCACTGATCACATGGCTCATCATGCACTGATCACGGGTTTCTCAGGCAATGATCAGTGACTGACAGGTGCTGATCAAGGGACTGTGCACGGACTGATCACGTGGCTATCATGCACTGATCAGGTGACTGCGCATGCACACGTGGCTGATCGGGCACTGATCACGTGTTTATCAGGCAGTGATCAGTGACTGACAGGCGCTGATCTGACTGGGCATGATCACCTGGCTGATCAGGAACGACCATCTGACTGCGTCATGCAGTGATCCTGTGGCTGATCGTTTGATCACGTGTTTATCATACGGTGATCATGTGACTGAGGAGCTGATCACGTGACTGTGCAGTCAGTGGTCACGTGGCTGATCATGCACTGATATCGTGACTGAGCATGCACTGATCATGTGCCGGGAGCCGGGGAGGCATTCCACTCTGGACAAAGGTCATGAGGAAGGAGGCTCGGCATACGCAAATGCGGGATCGAGCCTCAGGAGTCCACCCGGATATTCTCGAGCATCTCCCCTCAAAAAAACCAGAGTCTGCCTACTGTATTGCTTTGTGCTCTCTCCTCTGATTTCACTGGGGGCTGTCCCCCACCACCATCTCGCTCTCTCTGTCAAAGAGTTAACTTACAGCTCCAATTCATAAAGTTCCTTGTCATTCCTCCTTGAACTTCCAGCTGTGTCTCCATCTGGGGGGAACCCACCACGCTTACTAATTATGCCTGGGCTGCTAAGAGCCACTCGAGAAGGTGTCTAGGGTGAGGCACCTTCCGCTATTCGAGAGGGCACCTGCGGACTACGTAAGTGGTGCAAACTTCTTGTCTTGAAGTTTGATTGGTCTCGCATAAACCAATCTACTCAGTCTCTTTTTCCCACCGAATTTTCTTACTGAGCTCTCCTCATACTATTATTGTTGACATCTCTGATTAGCATATAAATCGTCGCTTAGGCCATCTCTCCTTCGAATACCCTGGATCAGCTAGGGCTGGTCCCCGGCAGGTGGGGCCGAACAGGGACCTCAGGAGGCAATATTCAAAGAGCTGAGCAGAACCGAACCAGGCAATCAGCAGGCAATAAGCATGGAGCTCAGCAGTGACGAATCATGCTGCTCAACTGGCAATAATCAAGCAGGTGACCAGGCAGGAATCACGCAGCTCAGCTGGCAATTGACAAGCAGATGAGCCGGCAGGAATCACGCAGGTCAGCAGGCCCTGATCACGTGACTCTGCAGGCACTGATCACGTGGCTGATCAAGTACAGATCACGTGACTGAGCATGCACTGATCACGTGGCTATCATGCACTGATCACGTGACTGGGCATGCACTGATGACGTGGCTGATCAGGCACTGATCACATGGCTCATCATGCACTGATCACCTGTTTATCAGGCAGTGATCAGTGACTGACAGGCGCTGATCATGGGACTGTGCACGCACTGATCACGTGGCTGATCAGGAACTGACCACCTGACTGCGCATGCAGTGATCACGTGGCTGGTCGTTCAATGATCACGTGTTTATCATACGGTGATCACGTGACTGAAGGCGCTGATCACGTGACTGTGCCGTCCGTGATCATGTGGCTGATCATGCACTGATATCGTGACTGAGCATGCACTGGTCATGCGCCTGGAGCCGGGAGGCATTCCACTCTGGACAAAGGTCATGAGGAAGGAGGCTCGGCATAGGCAAATGCAGGATGGAGCCTCAGGAGTCCACCCGGATATTCTCGAGCATATCCTCCCCGAAAAAAACCAGAGTCTGCCTACTGTATTGCTTTGTGCGCTCACCTCTGATTTCACTGGGGGCTGTCCCCCACCACCATCTCGCTCTCTTTGTCAAAGAATTAACTTTCGGCTCCAATGCATAAAGTTCCTTGTCATTCTTCCCTTTAACTTCCAGATGAGTTTCCATCTGCAGCGCGGAACCCACCACGCTTACTAATTATGCCTGTGCTGCTAAGACCCACTGTAGAAGGAGTCTAGGGTGAGGCATTTTTCCTCTATTCGAGAGGGCGCATGGGGCCTACCGAAGTGGTGCAAACTTCTTGTCTTGAAGTTTGATTCGTCTCCCGTGTAAACCAAGCTACTCAGTCTCTTTTCTCCACCGAATTTTCCTACTGAGCTCTCCTCATACTATTATTCTTGACATCTCTGATTAGCATATAAATAGTCGCCTAGGCCATCTCTCCTTCGAATACCCTGGATCAGCTGGCGCTGGTCCCCGTCAGGTGGCGCCCGAACAGAAACCTCAGGAGGCAATACTCAAAGAACTGAGCAGACACGAACGACGCAATCAGCAGGCAATAAGCATGGAGCTCGGCAGTGAGGAATCATGCTGCTCAACTGGCAATAATCAACCAGGTGACCAGGCAGGAATCACGCAGCTCAGCTGGCAATTGTCAAGCAGATGAGCCGACAGGAATCAAAGATCTCAGCTGGCAATTGTCATGCAGATGAGCCGGCAGGAATCACACAGCTCAGCAGGCACTGATCACGTGGCTGATCAAGTACAGATCACGTGACTGAGCATGCACTGATCACGTGGCTATCATGCACTGATGACGTGACTGCGCATGCACTGATGACGTGGCTGATCAGGCACTGATCACATGGCTCATCATGCACTGATCACGTGTTTATCAGGCAATGATCAGTGACTGACAGGCGCTGATCATGGGACTGTGCACGCACTGATCACGTGGCTATCATGCACTGATCACGTGACTGGGCATGCACTGATGACGTGGCTGTTCGGGCACTGATCACGTGTTTATCAGGCAGTGATCAGTGACTGACAGGCGCTGAGCATGGGACTGTGCACGCACTGATCACGTGGCTATCATGCACTGATCACGTGACTGCCCAAGCAGTGATCACGTGGCTGGTCTTTCACTGATCACCGGTTTATCAGGCAGTAATCAGTGACTGAAAGGCACTGAGCATGGGACTGTGCACGCACTGATCACGTGGCTGATCGGGAACTGACCACCTGACTGCTCATGCAGTGATCACGTGGCTGGTCGTTCACTGATCACCGGTTTATCAGGCAGTAATCAGTGACTGACAGGCGCTGATCAGGGGACTGTGCACGCACTGATCAGGTGGCTGATCAGGAACTGACCACCTGACTGCGCATGCAGTGATCACGGGGCTGGTCGTTCACTGATCACCTGTTTATCAGGCAGTGATCAGTGACTGACAGGCGCTGATCATGGGACTGTGCACGCACTGATCAGGTGGCTGATCAGGAACTGACCACCTGACTGCGCATGCAGTGATCACGTGGCTGGTCGTTCACTGATCACGTGTTTATCATACGGTGATCACGTGACTGAGAGGCGCTGATCACGTGACTGTGCCCTTCGTGATCACGTGGCTGATCCTGCACTGATATCGTGACTGAGCATGCACTGGTCATGTGCCGGGAGCCGGGAGGCATTCCACTCTGGACAAAGGATTTGAGGAAGGAGGCTCGGCATACGCAAATGCGGCATCGAGCCTCAGGAGTCCACCCGGATATTCTCGAGCATCTCCCCCCCAAAAAAACCAGAGTCTGCCTACTGTATTGCTTTGTGCTCTCACCTCTGATTTCACTGGGGGCTGTCCCTCACCACCATCTCGCTCTCTCTGTCAAAGAGTTAACTTACAGCTCCAATTCATAACGTTCCTTGTCATTCTTCCCTTTAAATTCCAGCTGAGTCTCCATCTGGAGCGTGGAACCCACCACGCTTACTAATTATGCCTGGGCTGCTAAGACCCACTCGAGAAGGTGTCTAGGGTGAGGCACCTTCCGCTATTCGAGAGGGCGCCTTCGGCCTACGGAAGTGGTGCAAACTTCTTGTCTTGAAGTTTGATTGGTCTCCCGCGTAAACCAAGCTACTCAGTCTCTTTTCTCCACCGAATTTTCCTACTGAGCTCTCCTCATACTATTATTCTTGACATCTCTGATTAGCATATAAATAGTCGCCTAGGCCATCTCTCCTTGAATACCCTGGATCAACTGCAGCTGGTCCCCGGCAGGGGGCGCCCGAACAGGGACCTCAGGAGGCAATACTCAAAGAGAGGAGCAAACACGAACCACGCAATCAGCAGGCAATAAGCATGGAGTTCAGCAGTGACGAATCATGAATCACTGCTGCTCAGGTGACTGGCAGGAATAAGCTGGCAAGCAGGTGAGCCGGCAGGAATCACGCAGCTCAGCTGGCAATTGTCAAGCAGATGAGCCGACAGGAATCACGCAGCTCAGCAGGCCCTGATCACGGGACTCTGCAGGCACTGATCACGTGGCTGATCAAGTCCAGATCACGTGACTGAGCATGCACTGATTTTCGTGGCTGATCAGGCACTGATCACATGGGTCATCATGCACTGATCACGTGTTTATCAGGCAGTGATCAGTGACTGACAGGCGCTGATCATGGGACTGTGCATGCACTGATCCCGTGGCTGATCGGGAACTGACCACCTGACTGGCAGTGATCTCGTGGCTAGTCGATCACAGATGACGTGTTTATCATACGGTGATCACGTGACTGAGAGGCGCTGATCATGTGACTGTGCCGTCAGTGATCACGTGGCTGATCTTGCACTGATATCCTGACTGAGCATGCACTGATCATGTGCCGGAGCCGTGAGGCATTCCACTCTGGACAAAGGTCATGAGGAAGGAGGCTCGGTATACGCAAATGTGGGATCGAGCCTCAGGAGTCCACCTGGATATTCTCGAGCATCTCCACCCCATAAAAACCAGAGTCTGCCTACTGTATTGCTTTGTGCTCTCACCTCTGATTTCACGGGGCTGTCCCCACCACCATCTCGCTCTCTCTGTCAAAGAGTTAACTTACAGCTGCAATTCATAAAGTTCCTTGTCATTCTTCTCTTTAACTTCCAGCTGAGTCTCCATCTGGAGCGCGGAACTCACCACGCTCACTAATTATGCCTGGGCTGCTAAGATCCACTCGAGAAGGTGTCTAGGGTGAGGCACCTTCCTCTATTCGAGAGGACGCCTGAGGCCTACGTAAGTGATGCAAACTTCTTGTCTTGAAGTTTGATTGGTCTCCCAGCGCAAACAAAGCTACTCAGTCTCTTTTCTCCACCGAATTTTCCTACTGACCTCTCCTCCTACTACTATTATTCTGACATCTCTCAAAAGCATATAAATAGTCGCCTAGGCCATCTCTCCTTCGAATACCCTGGATCAGCTGGGGCTGGTCCCCGACAGGTGGCGCCCGAACAGGGACCTCAGGAGGCAATACTCAAAGAGCTGAGCAGACACGAACCACGCAATCAGCAGGCAATAATCATGGAGCTCAGCAATGACGAATCATGCTGCTCAACTGGCAATAATCAAGCAGGTGACCAAGCAGGAATCACGCAGCTCACCTAGCAATTGTCATGCAGATGAGCCGGCAGGAATCACGCAGCTCAGCAGGCCCTGATCACGTGACTCTGCAGGCACTGATCACGTGGCTGATCAAGTCCAGATCATGTGACTGAGCATACACTGATCACGTGGCTATCATGCACTGATCAGGTGACTGCGCATGCACTGATGACGTGGCTGACCGGGCACTGATCACGTGATTATGGCTCATCATGCACTGATCACCTGTTTCTCTGGCAATGATCACGTGACTGATCAGGCGCTGATCATGGGACTGTACACGCACTGATCACGTGGCTATCATGCACTGATCACGTGACTGATCATGCACTGATGACGTGGCTGATCGGGCACTGATCACGTGATTATCAGGCAGTGATCATGGTTGACTGACAGGCGCTGATCATGGACTGTCACATGGCATTCACTGATCAGGTGGCTGGTCAGGAACCTACCACCTGACAGATCACGGACACGCGAACTGATCACGTGGCTATCATGCACTGATCACATGGATGATCATGCACTGATCACATCGTTGATCATACACTGATCACGTGACTGATCATGCACTGATCACGGGGTTGATCATACACTGATCACGTGACTGATCATGCACTGGTCACACATGGCTATCATGCACTGATCACTTGGCTGGTCATACACTGATCACGTGCCTGGTCATGCACAGATCACGGGACTAATCGCGAACTGATCACGTGGCTATCATGCACTGATCACATGGATATCATGCACTGATCACATGGCTGATCACACACGTATCACTTGACTGATCATGCACTGGTCACGTGGCTATCATGCACTGATTACGTGGCTATCATGCACTGATCACTTGGCTGATCATGCCCTGATCATATAATTGATCATGCACTGATCACGTGACTGATCATGCACTGTTCACGTGACTGATCATGCACTGATCACGTGGCTATCATGCACTGATCACGTGGCTGATCATGCAATGATCACGTAGCTAACCTGTACTGGTCACGTGACTGGTCATGCACTGATCACGAAATTGATCATGCACTGATCACGCCGTTGATCATGCACTGATCACGTGACTGATCATGCACTGATCACGTGGCTATCATGCACTGATCACGTGGCTGATCATGCAATGTTCACATAGCTACCATGTACTGGTCACGTGAATGATCATGCACTGTCCACGTAATTGATCATGCACTGATCACGAGGCTGATCATGCACTGTTCACGTGGCTGATCACACACCTGTCACGTGACTGATCATGTGGCTCTCATGCACTGATCACGTGGCTGATCGTACACTGCTCACGTAACTGATCATGCACACATCACGTGGCTAACATGCCCTGCTCACGTGGCTGATCACACACCGGTCAAGTGACTGATCATGCACTGATCACGTGGCTCTCATGCACTGATCATGTGGCTGATCATATACTGCTCATGTAACTGATCATGCACACATCACGTGGCTATCATGCACTTCTCACGTGGCTGATCATGCAATGGTTACGTGGCTACCATGTACTGGTCACGTGACTGATCATGCAGTGTTCACGTAAGTGATGATTCACTGATCACGTGGCTGATCTTGCACTGATCACGTGACTGATCAGGCACTGATCACGGGACTGATCAGGCACTGATCTTGTGGCTATCATGCAGTAATAACGTGGCTGATCATACACTGCTCACGTAACTGATCATGCACTGATCACGTGGCTATCATGCACTGCTCACGTGGCTGATCATGCAATTATCACGAGCTACAATGTACTGGTCACGTGAGTGATCATGTACTGATCACGTAATTGATCATGCACTGATCATGTGACTGATCATGCACTGTTCACGTGACTCATCACGCACTGATTACATGGCTATCATGGAATGCTCACGTGGCTTATCATGCAATGATCACGTAGCTACCATGTACTGGTCACGTGACTGATCATGCACTGATCACATAATTGATCATGCACTGATCACGTGGATCATCATGCACTGATCACGTGGCTATCATGCACTGATCACTTGGCTGGTCATACACTGATCACGTGCCTGGTCATGCACAGATCACGTGACTAATCATGAACTGATCACGTGGCTATCATGCACTGATCACGTGGATATCATGCACTGATAACGTGGCTGATCACACACGTATCACGTGACTGATCATGCACTGACCATGTGGCTATCATGCACTGATCACGTGGCTGGTCATACACTGATCACGTGGCTGGTCATGCACAGATCACGTGCTACCCTGACTAATCACGAACTGGTCATCACGATCACGTTATCATGCACTGATCACGTGGATGATCATGCACTGATCACATGGCTGATCATGCACTGATCACGTGACTGATCATGCACTGGATCTCGTGGCTGATCATGCACTGATCACGTGAACATCATGCACTGATCACGTGGCTGATCATGCACTGATCATAATTGATCATGCACTGATCACGTGGCTGATCATACACTGATCCAATGACTGATCATGCACTGTTCACGTGACTGTTCATGCACTGATCACGTGGCTATCATGTGCACTGATCTCGTGGCTGATCAGGCATTGATCACGTCAGCTACCCTGTACTGGTCACGTGACTGGTCATGCACTGATCACGTAATTGATCATGCACTGATCACGTGACTGATCATGCACTGATCACTTGACTGATCATGCACTGATCACGTGGTTGATCATGCAAGAATCACGAGGTACCATGTACTGTTCACGTGACTGATCATGCACTGATCACGTAATTGATCATGCACTGATCACGTGGCTGATCATGCACTGATCACGTGACTGAGCATGGACTGATCACATGACTATCATGTAGTGATCACGTGACTTAATGGCGCTGATCATGTGACTGATCATGCGCTGATCATGTTTGCTATCATACACTGATCATGTACCTCTGGAGGCAATAAACAAAGAGCTGAGTAGGCACGAATTAAAGAGTCAGCAGGCAATAATCATGGAACTCAGCTGTGAGGAATCATGCTGCTCAGCTGGCAATAATCAAGCAGCTGAGCAGGCAGGAATTACGCAGCACAGCTGGCAATTGTCAAGCAGATGACAGGCAGGAATCGTGCAGCTCAGCTGGCAATTGTCAAGCAGATGAGCAGACAGTAATCACGCAGCTCAGCAGGCCCTGATCCCGTGACTGAGCCTGCACTCTTCACGTGGCTGATCATACACTGATCACGTGATTGATCGTTCACTGATCACTTGGATATCATGCAATGATCACGTGGCTGATCATACACTGTTCACGTGTCTGATCATGCACTGATCACGTGGCTATCATGCACTGATCACGTGGCTGATCATGCAATGATCACGTAGCTGACCATGTACTGGTCACGTGACTGATCATGCACTGATCACGTAATTGATCATGCACTGATCACGTGGCTGATCATGCACTGATCACGTGACTGATCATGCACTGATCACGTGGCTATCATGCACTGATCACGTGGCTGATCATGCAATGATCACGTAGCTACCATGTACTGGTCACGTGAGTGATCATGCACTGATCACGTAATTGATCATGCACTGATCACGTGGCTGATCATTCACTGACCACGTGGCTGATCATGCACTGATACCGTGACTGAGCATGGACTGATCATCATGACTATCATGCAGTGATCACGTGACTGATAATGGCGCTGATCACGTGACTGATCATGCCACTGATGATCGTACCTCTGGAGGCAATAAACAAAGAGCTGAGTAGGCACGAATCAAACAGTCAGCAGGCTAATCATGGAACTCAGCTGTGAGGGATCATGCTGCTCAGCTGGCAATAATCAAGCAGCTGAGCAGGGCAGGAATTACGCAGCACAGCTGGCAATTGTCAAGCAGATGACAGGCAGGAATCGTGCAGCTCAGCTGGGCACTGTCAAGCAGATGAGCAGACAGTAATCAAGCAGCTCAGCAGGCCGTGATCACGTGACTGAGCATGCACTGTTCACGTGGCTGATCATACACTGATCACGTGATTGATCGTTCACTGATCACTTGGATATCATGCAATGATCACGTGGCTGATCATACACTGATCACGTGTCTGATCATGTACTGATCACGTGGCTGATCTACACTGTCACGTAACTGATCATGCACTGATCACGTGGCTATCATGCTCTGTTCACGTGGCTGATCATACAATGATCACGTGGCTGATCTTGCACTGATCACGTGACTGATCATGCACTGATCACGTGGCTGATCAGGCACTGATCACGTGGCTGATCATGCACTTATCACAGCTTCCATGTACTGGTCATTTGAATGATCATGCACTGATCACGTGACTGATCATGCACTGATCACGCGGCTGATCACGCACTGTTCACGGGCTGATCATACACTGTTCACCTGCCTGGTCATGCACAGATCACGTGACTAATCATGACCTGATCACGTAGCTGATCATGCACTGATCACCTGGCTGATCATGCACTGATCACATGGCTGATCATGAAATGATCACGTGGCTATCATGCACTGCTCACGTGGCTGATCATGCAATGATCACGTGAGCGATCATGCATTGGTCACGTGACTGATCATGCACTGATCACGTAAATGATCATGCAATGATAACGTGACTGATCATGCACTGATCACATGACTGATCATACACTGATCACGTTGCTGATCATGCACTGATCACGTGGCTAATCATGCAGTGATCACGTGGCTATCATGTACTGATCACGTGATTGATCATGCAGTGATAACGTGTCTGATCATGCACTGATCACGTGGCTGATCATGCACTGATCACGTGACTGAGCATGGACTGATCACATGACTATCATGTAGTGATCACGTGACTTAATGGCGCTGATCATGTGACTGATTATGCGCTGATCATCTTTGCTATCATACACTGATCATGTACCTCTGGAGGCAATAAACAAAGAGCTGAATAGGCATGAATTAAACAGTCAGCAGGCAATAATCATGGAACTCAGCTGTGCAGAATCATGCTGCTCAGCTGGCAATAATCAAGCAGCTGAGCAGGCAGGAATTACGCAGCACAGCTGGCAATTGTCACGTGCAGATGACTGGCAGGAATCGTGCAGCTCAGCTGGCAATTGTAAAGCAGATGAGCCGACAGTAATCACGCAGCTCAGCAGGCCCTAATCACGTGACTGAGCATGCACTGTTCACTTGGCTGATCATACACTGATCACGTGATTGATCGTTCACTGATGACTTGGATATCATGCAATGATCACGTGGCACATCATACACTGTTCACGTGTTTGATAATGCACTGATCACGTGGCTGATCATACACTGCTCACGTAACTGATCATGCACTGATCACGTGGCTATCATGCTCTGTTCACGTGGCTGATCATACAATGATCACGTGGCTGATCTTGCACTGATCACGTGACTGATCATGCACTGATCACGTGGCTATCAGGCACTGCTCACGTGGCTGATCATACACTGATCACGTAGCTGATCATGTACTGATCACGTGACTGATCATGCACTGATCACGTGACTGATCATGCACTGATCACACGGGCTGATCATACACTGATCACGTGACTGATCATGGACTGATCACGTGACTGATCATGCACTGATCACGTGGCAATCATGCACTGATCGCGTGGCTATCATGCACTGATCACGTGGATATCATGCACTGATCACGTGGCTGATCACACACGTATCACGTGACTGATCATGCACTGATCACGTGGCTATCATGCACTGATTACGTGGCTATCATGCACTGATCACGTGGCTGATCATGCACTGATCACATAATTGATCATGCACTGATCACGTGACTGATCATGCACTGATCACGTGACTGATCATGCACCCATCAGGTGACTGATCATGCACTGATCACGTGGCTATCATGCACTGTTCACGTGGCTGATCATACACTGTTCACCTGCCTGGTCATGCACAGATCACGTGACTGATCATGCACTGCACTGATCACGTGGCTGATCATGATCACTGATCATGTGACTGATGATCATGCACTGATCATGTGGCTATCATGCACTGATCACCTGGCTGATCATACACTGATCACGTAACTGATCATGCACTGATCACGTGGCTGAACATGCCCTGCTCACCTGGCTGATCATGCACTGATCACGTGACTGATCATGCACTGATCACGTGGCTGATCATGCACTGATCACGTGACTGATCATGCACTGATCACGTGACTGATCATGCACTGATCACGTGGCTGATCATGCGCTGATCACGTGACTGATCATGCGCTGATCATGACTGATCATACACTGATCACGTACCTCATGCACTAAACTCACGTGGCTGATCAAACAGTCAGATCACGTAATGATGGAACTCAGCTGTGACTGATCATGCACTGCTCAGCTGGCTGAATACAGGCAGCTGATCACGTGGATTACGTGGCTGATCAGCTGGCACTGATCAAGTGGGTGAGCAGACTGATAATCACATATGACTGATCGTGCCCTGATCACGTGACTGAGCATGCACTGCACTCACACGTGGCTGATCATACACTGATCACGTGATTGATCGCTCACTGATCACGGGCTATCATGCACTGATCACGTGGCTGATCATGCACTGATCACGTAACTGATCATGCACTGATCACGTGGCTATCATGCACTGATCACGTGGCTGATCATGCACTGATCACGTGACTGATCATGCACTGATCACGTGGCTATCATGCACTGTTCACGTGGCTGATCATGCATGATCACGTAGCTACCATGTACTGGTCGTGTGAATGATCATGCACTGCTCACGTAACTGATCATGCCCTGATCACGTGGCTATCATGCACTGCTCACGTGGCTGATCATGCAATGATCACGTGGATGATCATGTACTGATCACGTGACTGATCATGCACTGATCACGTGGCTGATCAGGCACTGCTCACGTGGCTGATCACGCACTGATCACATAGCTATCATGTACTGGTCGTGCTGATCATGCACTGATCACATATTGATCATGCAATGCTCACTTGGCTGATCATGGAATCACTGATCACGTGACTGATCAAGCACTGATCACGTGACTGATCATGCACTGATCACGTGGCTATCCTGCACTGATCACGTGGCTGGTCATGCACTGATCACGTGGCTGGTCATGCACAGATCACGTAACTGATCATGCACTGATCACGTGGCTATCATGCACTGATCACGTGACTGATCATGCACTGATCACGTGACTGATCATGCACTGATCACGTGACTGATCATGCACTGATCACGTGCCTGATCATGCACTGATCACGTGGCTGATCATGCACTGTTCACGTAGCTATCATGCACTGATCACATGGCTGATCATGCACTGATCACGTGGCTGATCATGCACTGATCACGTGGCTGATCATACACTGATCACGTGGTCTATCATGCACTGCTCACGTGGCTGATCATGCAATGATCACGTAGCTATCATGTACTGATCCTGTGACTGATCATGCACTGATCACGCCACTGATCATGCATTGATCACGTGACTGATCATGCACTGATCACGTAATTGATCATATACTGATCACGTGGCTGATCATACACTGATCACGTGACTGATCATGCACTGTTCTGACGTGACTGATCAGGCACTGATCACGTGGCTATCATGCACTGATCACGTGGCTGATCAAACACTGATCACCTGACTGATCATGCACTGATCACGTGGATCATGCACTGATTCACGTCACGCTGATCATGCACTGATCACGTGACTGTTCATGCACTGATCACGTGACTGATCATGCACTGATCACGTGGCTATCATGCACTGATCACGTGGCTGATCATACACTGATCACGTTCCTGGTATGCACTGATCACGTGACTGATCATGCATTGATCACGTGACTGATCATGCACTGATCACGTGGCTGATCATGCACTGATCACGTGACTGAACATGCACTGGTCACGTGACTGATCATGCACTGATCTTGGTTGGACACTGATGCCTGGTCATGCACTGATCACGTGGCTGATCATACACTGATCACGTGACTGATCATGCACTGATCACGTGACTGATCATGCACTGATCACGTGGCTATCATGCACTGATCACGTGGCTGATCATGCAATGATCACGTAGCTACCCTGTACTGGTCATGTGGCTGATCATGTAATGATCACGAATGATCATGCACTGATCACGTGGCTGATCATGCACTGATCACGTGGCTATCATGCACTGATCACGTGGCTGATCATGCAATGATCGCGTAGCTACCATGTACTGGTCACGTGGCTGATCATGCACTGATCACGAATTGATCATGCACTGTTCACGTGGCTGATCATGCACTGATCACGTGCCTGGTCACGCACAGATCACGTGACTAATCATGAACTGATCACGTGGCTATCATGCACTGATCACGTGGCTGATCATGCACTGATCACGTGACTGATCATGCACTGATCACGTGGCTATCATGCACTGATCACGTGGCTGATCATGCACTGTTCACGTGGCTGATCACACACCTGTCACGTGACTGATCATGCACTGATCACGTGGATGATCGCACTGACTGATCATGTGACAGATCATGCTGATCACGTGGCTATCCTGCACTGAGCAGGTGGCTGATCATACTCTGCTGGCAACTGATCATGCACTGATGGCGTGCCTATCATGCAGCTCAGGTGGCTCATCAGCAGGCAATGATCACAGATGAGCATGTACTAATCACGCAGCTGAGCAGGCACTGATCATGTAACTGATCATGCACTGATCACGTGTGACTGATCATGCACTGATCACGTGACTGATTATGCACTGATCACGTGACTGATCATGCACTGATCACGTGGCTGATCATGCACGGCTCACGTGGCTGATCATGCACTGATCACGTTGCTGATCATACACTGATCACGTGACTGATCATGCACTGATCACGTGACTGATCATGCACTGATCACGTGGCTGATCATGCACTGATCACGTGGCTGATCATGCACTGATCACGTGACTGATCATGCACTAATCACGGGCTATCATGCACTGATCACGTGGCTGATCATGCACTGATCACGTGGCTGATAATACACTGATCACGTGACTGATCATGCACTGATCACTTGACTGATCATGCACTGATCACGTGGCCAATCATGCACTGATCACGTGGCTGGTCATACACTGATCACGTGACTGATCATGCACTGATCACGTGGCTGATCACGAACTGATCTCGTGGCTATCATGCACTGATCACGTGGCTGATCGTCCACTGATCACGTGGCTGATCATACACTGATCACGTGACTGATCATGCACTAATCACGTGGCTGATCATGCACTGATCACGTGGCTATCATGCACTGATCACGTGGCTGATCATGCACTGATCACATAGCTTGATCATGTACTGGTCACGTGACTGATCATGCACTGATCACGTGACTGATCATGCACTGATCACGTGACTGATCATGCACTGATCACGTGGCTGATCATGCAATGTTCACGGGCTGATCATACACCGTTCACGTGCCTGGTCATACACTGATCAGGTGACTGATCATGCACTTTTCACGTGGCTGATCATGCACTGTTGTCGTGACTGATCATGCACTGATCACCTGCCCGGTCATGCACTGATCACCTGGCTGATCTTACACTGATCACGTAGCTGATCATGCACTGATCACCTGGCTGATCATGCACTGATCACCTGGCTGATCATGCAATGATCACGTGGCTATCATGCACTGCTCACGTGGCTGATAATGCAATGATCACGTGGCTGAGCATGGTCTGATCACATGACTATCATGTAGTGATCACGTAACTTAATGGTGCTGATCATGTGACTGATCATGCGCTGATCATGTTTGCTATCATACACTGATCATGTACCTCTGGAGGCAATAAACAAAGAGTTGAGTATGCACGAATCAAACAGTCAGCAGGCAATAATCATGGAACTCAGCTGTGAGGAATCATGCTGCTCAGCTGGCAATAATCAAGCAGCTGCTGGCAATTAGCAAAGCTCAATTGTCAGCTGATGACAGGCAGGAATTATGCAGCACAGCTGGCAATTGTCAAGCAGGTGAGCAGACAGTAATCACGAAGCTCAGCAGGCCCTGATCACGTGACTGAGCATGCACTCTTCACGTGGCTGATCATACACTGATCACGTGATTGATCGTTCACTGATCACTAGGATATCATGCAATGATCACGTGGCTGATCATACACTGCTCACGTAACTGATCATGCACTGATCACGTGGCTATCATGCACTGCTCACATGGCTGATCATGCACTGATCACGTGACTGATCATGCACTGATCACGTGGCTATCAGGCACTGTTCACGTGGCTGATCATGCTATGATCACATAGCTTCCATGTACTGGTCATGTGAATGATCATGCACTGCTCACGTAACTGATCATGCCCTGATCACGTGGCTATCATGCACTGCTCACGTGGCTGATCATGCAATGATAACGTGGATGATCATGTACTGATCACGTGACTGATCATGCAATGATCTCGTGGCTATCAGGCACTGCTCACGTGGCTGATCATGCTATGATCACATAGCTTCCATGTACTGGTCAATTGAATGATCATGCTCTGATCACATATTGATCATGCAATGCTCACTTGGCTGATCATGCACTGTTCACGTGACTGATCACGCACTGATCACGTGGCTATCATGCACTGATCACGTGGCTATCCTGCACTGATCACTTGGCTGGTCATACACTGATCACTTGCCTGGTCATGCACAGATCACGTAACTAATCGTGAACTGATCACGTGGCTATCATGCACTGATCACGTGACTGATCATGCACTAATCACGTGACTGATCATGCACCCATCAGGTGACTGATCATGCAATGATCACGTGACTATCATGCAGTGATCACGTGGCTGATCAGGCACTGTTCACGTAGCTATCATGCACTGATCACCTGAATGATCATGCACTGATCAGGCGGCTCTCATGCAATGATCACGTGGCTGATCATACACTGAACACGGGTCTATCATGCACTGCTCACGTGGCTCATCCTGCAATGATCACGTAGCTAACATGTACTGGTCATGTGACTGTTAATGCGATGATAATGTAATTGATCATGCATTGATCATGTGACTGATCATGCACTGATCACGTAATTTATCATGCACTGATCACGTGGCTGATCATACACTGATCACGTGACTGATCATGCACTGTTCACGTGACTGATCACGCACTGATCACGTGGCTATCATGCACTGATCACGTGGCTGATCAAACACGTATCACCTGACGAATCATGCACTGATCACGTGGCTATCATGCACTGATTACGTCGCTGATCATGCAATGATCAAGTGACTGTTCATGCACTGATCACGTGACTGATCATGCACTGATCACGTGGCTATAATGCACTGATCACGTGGCTGATCATACACTGATCACGTTCCTGGTCATGCACAGATCACGTGACTGATCATGCATTGATCACGTGACTGATCATGCACTGATCACATGGCTGATCATACACTGATCACGTGACTGAACATGCACTGGTCACGTGGCTATCATGCACTGATCACTTGGTTGGTCATACACTGATCACGTGCCTGGTCATGCACTGATCACGTGGCTGATCATACACTGATCACGTGACTGATCATGCACTGTTCACGTGACTGATCATGCACTGATCACGTGGCTATCATGCACTGATTACGTGGCTGATCATGCAATGATCACGTAGCTACCCTGTACTGGTCATGTGGCTGATCATGTAATGATCACGTAATTGATCATGCACTGATCACGTGGCTGATCATGCACTGATCACGTGGCTATCATGCACTGATCACGTGGCTGATCATGCAATGATCACGTAGCTACCATGTACTGGTCATGTGGCTGATCATGCAATGATCACGTAATTGATCATGCACTGTTCACGTGGCTGATCATGCACTGATCACCTGCCTGGTCAAGCACAGATCACGTGACTAATCATGAACTGATCACGTAGCTATCATGCACTGATCACCTGGCTGATCATGCACTGATCACGTGGCTATCATGCAATGATCACGTGGCTATCATGCACTGATCACGTGGCTGATCATGCACTGTTCACGTGGCTGATCACACACCTGTCACATGACTGATCATGCACTGATCACGTGGATGATCATACACTGATCATGTGACAGATCATGCAGTGATCACGTGGCTATCATGCACTGATAAAGTGGCTGATCATACTCTGCTCCCGAAACTGATCATGCACTGATCACGTGCCTATCATGCACTGCTCAGGTGGCTCATCATGCAATGATCACGTAGCTACCATGTACTGGTCACGTGAGTGATGATGCACTGATCATGTAATTGATCATGCACTGATCAGGTGACTTATCATGCACTGTTCACGTGACTGATTATGCACTGATCACGTGACTGATCATGCACTGATCTCGTGGCTATCATGCACGGCTCACGTGGCTGATCATGCAATGATCACGTAGCTGATAATACACTGATCACGTGACTGATCATGCACTGATCACTTGACTGATCATGCACTGATCACGTGGCTATCATGCACTGATCACTTGGCTGGTCATACACTGATTACGTGCCTGGTCATGCACTGATCACGTGGCTGATCATGCACTGATCACGTGGCTGATAATACACTGATCACGTGACTGATCATGCACTGATCACTTGACTGATCATGCACTGATCACGTGGCTATCATGCACTGATCACTTGGCTGGTCATACACTGATTACGTGCCTGGTCATGCACTGATCACGTGGCTGATCACGCTGATCACGTGACTGATCATGCACTGATCACGTGGCTGATCATGCACTGATCACGTGGCTATAATGCACTGCTCACGTGGCTGATCATGCAATGATCACACAGCTACCATGTACTGGTCACATGACTGATCATGCACTGATCACGTGACTGATCATGCACTGATCACGTGGCTATCATGCACTACTCACGTGGCTGATCATGCAATGATCATGTAGCTACCATGTACCGGTCACGTGACTGATCATACACCCATCAGGTGACTGATCATGCACTGATCACGTGGCTATCATGCACTGTTCACGTGGCTGATCATACACTGATCACCTGCCTGGTCATGCACAGATCACGTGACTAATCATGAACTGATCACGTAGCTATCATGCACTGATCACCTGGCTGATCATGCACTGATCACGTGGCTATCATGCAATGATCACGTGGCTATCATGCACTGATCACGTGGCTGATCATGCACTGATACCGTGACTGAGCATGGACTGATCACATGACTATCATGTAGTGATCACGTGACTTAATGGCGCTGATCATGTGACTGATCATGCACTGATCATGTTTGCTATCATACACTGATCATGTGCCTCTGGAGGCAATAAACAAAGAGCTGAGTAGCCACGACTCAAACAGTCAGCAGGCAATAATCATGGAACTCAGCTGTGAGGAATCATGCTGCTCAGCTGGCAATAATCAAGCAGCTGAGCGGGCAGGAATTACGCAGCAAAGCTGGCAATTGTCAAGCAGATGACAGGCAGGAATCGCAGCTCAGCTGGCAATTGTCAAGCAGATGAGCAGACAGGAATCACGCAGCTCAGCAGGCCCTGATCACGTGACTGAGCATGCACTGTTCACGTGGCTGATCATACACTGATCACCTTGATGATCATGCACTGATCACTTGGATATCATGCACTGATCACGTGGCTGATCATACACTGTTCACGTGTCTGACCATGCACTGATCACGTGGCTGATCACACACCTGTCACGTGACATATCATGCACTGATCACGTGGCACTCATGCACTGATCACGTGGCTGATCATACTCTGGTCACGTAACTGATCATGCACACATCACGTGGCTATCATGCACTGCTCACGTGGCTGGTCGCGGGATGATCACGTAGCTACCATATACTGGTCACGTGACTGATCATGCACAGATCACGTAAATGATCATGCACTGTTCACGTGACTGATCATGTACTGATCACGTGACTGATCATGCACTGATCACGTGGCTATCATGCTCTGCTCACGTGGCTGATCATGAAATGATCACGTAGCAACCATGTACTGGTCACGTGACTGATCATGCACTGATCACGTAATTGATCCTGCACTGATCACGTGGCTCATCATGCACTGATCACGTGGCTGATCACACATGTATCACGTGACTGATCATGCACTGATCACGTGGCTCTCATGCACTGATCACGTGGCTATCATGCACTGATCACGCATATAATGCACTGATCACGTGGCTGATCACATACGTATCACGTGATTGATCATGCA
Organism: Bos mutus; assembly: GCF_027580195.1. Taxonomy (NCBI): domain Eukaryota; kingdom Metazoa; phylum Chordata; class Mammalia; order Artiodactyla; family Bovidae; genus Bos; species Bos mutus. The sequence continues at coordinate 63,238 of NW_027219896.1, forward strand.
CTGATCACGTGGCTATCATGCACTGATCACGTGGCTATCATGCACTGATATCATGCACTGATCACGTGGCTGATCACACACGATCACGTGACTGATCATGCACTGATCACGTGACTATCATGCACTGATCACGTGGCTATCATGCACTGATCACGTGGCTGATCATGCAATGATCACGTAGCTACCATGTACTGGTCACGTGACTGATCATGCACTGATCAAGTAATTGATCCTGCACTGATCACGTGGCTCATCATGCACTGATCACGTGGCTGATCACACATGTATCACGTGACTGTTCATGCACTGATCACGTGGCTATCATGCACTGATCAAGTGGCTATCATGCACTGATATCATGCACTGATCACGTGGCTGATCACACACGTATTACCTGACTGATCATACATTGATCACGTGACTATCATGCACTGATCACGAGGCTGATCATGCAATGATCACATAGTTACCATGTACTGGTCACGTGACTGATCATGCACTGATCACGTAATTGATCATGCACTGATCATGTGGCTGATCATGCACTGATCACGTGGCTATCATGCACTGATCACGTGGCTATCATGCACTGATCACGAGGCTGATCATGCAATGATCACGTAGCTACCATGTACTGGTCACGTGACTGATCATGCACTGATCACGTAATTGATCATGCACTGATCACGTGGATGATCATGTAATGATCATGTAGCTACCATGTACCGGTCACGTGACCGATCATAAACCCTCAGGTGACTGGTCATGCACTGATCACGTGGCTATCATGCACTGTTCACGTGGCTTATCATACATGATCACCTGCCTGGTCATGCACATATCACGTGACTAATCATGAACTGATCACATAGCTATCATGTACTGATCACCTGGCTGATCATGCACTGATCACGTGGCTATCATGCAATGATCACGTGGCTATCATGCACTGATCACGTGGCTGATCATGCACTGATACCGTGACTGAGCATGGACTGATCACATGACTATCATGTAGTGATCACGTGACTTAATGGCGCTGATCATGTGACTGATCATGTGCTGATCATGTTTGCTATCATACA
>NW_027219897.1:0-41212 GCF_027580195.1 Bos mutus
CGATACAGGATAACGCAGAGAATGGCCAAGGGGCGATATCAACTGAATGCGGCGGTTCGCAGGCTCTGGCATTATCAGCAGATGACGGGGTCGCGGAGTGCGATTATCAGCGATGACGGCAGGTGTCCGAATCATAGCGATTATCAGCAGATGGCAGCAGGTATGCTTGTGATATCAACAGATGAGCAGAGCAGTGTAGCCGTGATTATCAGCGAGAAGGGCGAGTATCGTGGCCAGCGCGATTATCAAGAGAGAGAGGCGAGTCGTAGCTCAGCTGGCGTACAAGCAGATGAGCGGCGGTGTGGGCTCGGCTTATCAGCGATAGCGGCAGGTGTGGGCTCAGGGTTATCAAGCGATGCGGGCAGGTAGCGGGGCTCAGGAACGAGGAATTGAGGCTGCGGCGATTCGCGATGAGCGCGTCCGGCTGTGCGATTATCAAGCAGATGGCGAGGCGAAGTGGCAGCTCATAACGCGATATCAAGCGACCAGCAAGGGTAGCGGCTCAGCTGGCGATTATCAAGCAGATGGCGGGCAGGTGTCGCGGCGGCTCAGCTGGCGATTATCAAGCAGATGAGCGGGCAGGTGTCTCGCTGGCTCAGCTGGCGATTATCAAGCAGATGAGCGGGCAGGTGTCGCGTGGCTCAGCTGGCGATTATCAAGCAGATGAGCGTTATCAAGCTCAGCTGGCGATTATCAAAGCAGATGGCGGGCAGGTGTCGCGTGGCTCAGCTGGCGATTATCAAGCAGATGGCGGGCAGGTGTCGCGCGGGGCTCAGCTGGCGATTATCAAGCAGATGAGCGGGCAGGTGGTCGCAGCGGCTCAGCTGGCGATTATCAAGCAGATGGCGCGGGCAGGGTGTCACCGGCTCAGCTGGCGATTATCAAGCAGATGAGCGGGCAGGTGTCGCATTGGCTCAGCTGGCGATTATCAGGCAGATGAGCGGGCAGGTGTCTACCTGGCTCGGCTGGCGATTATCAAGCAGATGGCGGGCAGGTGTCGCGTGGCTCAGCTGGCGATTATCAAGCAGATGAGCGGGCAGGTGTCGGCGTGGCTCAGCTGGCGATTATCAAGCAGATGAGCGGGCAGGTGTCGCGTGGCTCAGCTGGCGATTATCAAGCAGATGGCGGGCAGGTGTCGCCGTGGCTCAGCTGGCGATTATCAAGCAGATGAGCGGGCAGGTGTCATTGCGGCTCAGCTGGCGATTATCAAGCAGATGAGCGGCGGGCAGGTGCGGCGGCGGCTCAGCTGGCGATTATCAAGCAGATGAGCGGGCAGGTGTCCGTGAGGCTCAGCTGGCGATTATCAAGCAGATGAGCGGGCAGGTGTGTCGCGCGGCTCAGCTGGCGATTATCAAGCAGATGAGCGGGCAGGTGTCACCCTGCTCAGCTGGCGATTATCAAGCAGATGAGCGGGCAGGTGTCGTGTCAGGCTCAGCTGGCGATTATCAAGCAGATGAGCGGGGGCAGGTGTCGCGGCGGCTCAGCTGGCGATTATCAAGCAGATGGCGGGCAGGTGTCGCGCGGCTCAGCTGGCGATTATCAAGCAGATGGCGGGCAGGTGTCGTGAGGCTCAGCTGGCGATTATCAAGCAGATGGCGGGCGGGTGGTGCTGGCGGGCTCGGGCAGGCGATTATCAGGCAGATTATCGGGCAGGTGTCGGGCAGGTGTCGCGCGGCTCAGCTGGCGATTATCAGGCAGATGGCGGGCAGGTGTCGTGGCTCAGCTGGCGATTATCAAGCAGATGAGCGGGCAGGTGTCACCGGCTCAGCTGGCGATTATCAAGCAGATGGCGGGCAGGTGTCGCGCGGCTCAGCTGGCGATTATCAAGCAGATGAGCGGGCAGGTGTCGCGCGGCTCAGCTGGCGATTATCAAGCAGATGGCGGGCAGGTGCAGGTGCGGCTCAGCTGGCGATTATCAAGCAGATGGCGGGCAGGTGTCGCAGGGCTCAGCTGGCGATTATCAAGCAGATGAGCGGGCAGGTGTCGCGCGGCTCAGCTGGCGATTATCAAGCAGATGAGCGGGCAGGTGTCGCGGCTCAGCTGGCGATTATCAAGCAGATGAGCGGGCAGGTGTCGCGTGGCTCAGCTGGCGATTATCAAGCAGATGGCGGGCAGGTGTCGCGGCGGCTCAGCTGGCGATTATCAAGCAGATGGCGGGCAGGTGTCGCGTGGCTCAGCTGGCGATTATCAAGCAGATGAGCGGGCAGGTGTCGCGCGGCTCAGCTGGCGATTATCAAGCAGATGAGCGGGCGGGTGTCTCGTGGGCTCAGCTGGCGATTATCAAGCAGATGAGCGGGCAGGTGTCGCGTGGCTCAGCTCTGGCGATTATCAAGCGATTAGGTGGGCAGCTGGCAAGCAGATGGCGGCGGGCGGCTCAGCTGGCGATTATCAAGCAGATGGCGGGCAGGTGTCGTGTGGCTCAGCTGGCGATTATCAAGCAGATGAGCGGGCAGGTGTCGCGGGGCTCAGCTGGCGATTATCAAGCAGATGGCGGGCAGGGTGTCGCGGCTCAGCTGGCGATTATCAAGCAGATGGCGGGCAGGTGTCGCGTGGCTCAGCTGGCGATTATCAAGCAGATGGCGGGCAGGTGTCGTGTGGCTCAGCTGGCGATTATCAAGCAGATGAGCGGGCAGGTGTCGTGCGGCTCAGCTGGCGATTATCAAGCAGATGGCGGGCAGGTGTCGCGCGGCTCAGCTGGCGATTATCAAGCAGATGAGCGGGCAGGTGTCGCGTGGCTCAGCTGGCGATTATCAAGCAGATGGCGGGCAGGTGTCGCGTGGCTCAGCTGGCGATTATCAAGCAGATGGCGGGCAGGTGTCGCGCGGCTCAGCTGGCGATTATCAAGCAGATGGCGGGCAGGTGTGCGGCGGCTCAGCTGGCGATTATCAAGCAGATGGCGGGCAGGTGTCGCGCGCGGCTCAGCTGGCGATTATCAAGCAGATGGCGGGCAGGTGTCGCGAGGCTCAGCTGGCGATTATCAAGCAGATGGCGGGCAGGTGTCGCCAGCTCAGCTGGCGATTATCAAGCAGATGAGCGGGCAGGTGTCGCGCGGCTCAGCTGGCGATTATCAAGCAGATGGCGGGCAGGTGTCGCGGGGCTCAGCTGGCGATTATCAAGCAGATGGCGGGCAGGTGTCGCGTGGCTCAGCTGGCGATTATCAAGCAGATGAGCGGGCAGGTGTCGCGCTGGCTCAGCTGGCGATTATCAAGCAGATGGCGGGCAGGTGTCGCGAGGCTCAGCTGGCGATTATCAAGCAGATGGCGGGCAGGTGTCGCGGAGGCTCAGCTGGCGATTATCAAGCAGATGAGCGGGCAGGTGTTGCGCGGCTCAGCTGGCGATTATCAAGCAGATGAGCGGGCAGGTGTCGGCGCGGCTCAGCTGGCGATTATCAAGCAGATGGCGGGCAGGTGTCGCCATGGCTCAGCTGGCGATTATCAAGCAGATGAGCGGGCAGGTGTCGCGTGGCTCAGCTGGCGATTATCAAGCAGATGAGCGGGCAGGTGTCGTCGGCGCGGCTCAGCTGGCGATTATCAAGCAGATGAGCGGGCAGGTGTCGCGTGGCTCAGCTGGCGATTATCAAGCAGATGAGCGGGCGGGTCAGCGGGGCTCAGCTGGCGATTATCAAGCAGATGAGCGGGCAGGTGTCGCGTGGCTCAGCTGGCGATTATCAAGCAGATGGCGGGCAGGTGTCCGCGTGGCTCAGCTGGCGATTATCAAGCAGATGGCGGGCAGGTGTCGCGCGGCTCAGCTGGCGATTATCAAGCAGATGGCGGGCAGGTGTCGGCCAGCGGCTCAGCTGGCGATTATCAAGCAGAATGGCGGGCAGGTGTCGCGCGGCTCAGCTGGCGATTATCAAGCAGATGGCGGGCAGGTGTCGCGCGGCTCAGCTGGCGATTATCAAGCAGATGGCGGGCAGGTGTCGCGCGGCTCAGCTGGCGATTATCAAGCAGATGAGTGGGCAGGTGTCGCGAGGCTCAGCTGGCGATTATCAAGCAGATGAGCGGGCAGGTGTCGCGAGGCTCAGCTGGCGATTATCAAGCAGATGAGCGGGCAGGTGTCGCGAGGCTCAGCTGGCGATTATCAAGCAGATGAGCGGGCAGGTGTCGTGCGGCTCAGCTGGCGATTATCAAGCAGATGAGCGGGCAGGTGTCGCGTGGCTCAGCTGGCGATTATCAAGCAGATGAGCGGGCAGGTGTCGCGTGGCTCAGCTGGCGATTATCAAGCAGATGAGCGGGCAGGTGTCGCGCGGCTCAGCTGGCGATTATCAAGCAGATGAGCGGGCAGGTGTCAGCGCGGCTCAGCTGGCGATTATCAAGCAGATGAGCGGGCAGGTGTCGTGTGGCTCAGCTGGCGATTATCAAGCAGATGAGCGGGCAGGTGTCGCGAAGGCTCAGCTGGCGATTATCAAGCAGATGGCGGGCAGGTGTCGCGGGCTCAGCTGGCGATTATCAAGCAGATGAGCGGGCAGGTGTCGCGTGGCTCAGCTGGCGATTATCAAGCAGATGGCGGGCAGGTGTCGCGTGGCTCAGCTGGCGATTATCAAGCAGATGAGCGGGCAGGTGTCGCGAGGCTCAGCTGGCGATTATCAAGCAGATGGCGGGCAGGTGTCGCGTGGCTCAGCTGGCGATTATCAAGCAGATGGCGGGCAGGTGTCGCGTGGCTCAGCTGGCGATTATCAAGCAGATGGCGGGCAGGTGTTGCGGCTCAGCTGGCGATTATCAAGCAGATGGCGGGCAGGTGTCGCGTGGCTCAGCTGGCGATTATCAAGCAGATGAGCGGGCAGGTGTCGCCGGCTCAGCTGGCGATTATCAAGCAGATGAGCGGGCAGGTGCCGCGGGCTCAGCTGGCGATTATCAAGCAGATGAGCGGGCAGGTGTCGCGTGGCTCAGCTGGCGATTATCAAGCAGATGAGCGGGCAGGTGTCGCGGGGCTCAGCTGGCGATTATCAAGCAGATGAGCGGGCAGGTGTCGCGTGGCTCAGCTGGCGATTATCAAGCAGATGAGCGGGCAGGTGTCGTGCGCGGCTCAGCTGGCGATTATCAAGCAGATGAGCGGGCAGGTGTCTCGGGGCTCAGCTGGCGATTATCAAGCAGATGAGCGGGCAGGTGTCGCGGGCTCAGCTGGCGATTATCAAGCAGATGAGCGGGCAGGTGTCGCGTGGCTCAGCTGGCGATTATCAAGCAGATGGCGGGCAGGTGTCTACGCGTGGCTCAGCTGGCGATTATCAAGCAGATGGCGGGCAGGTGTCGCGGCGGCTCAGCTGGCGATTATCAAGCAGATGGCGGGCAGGTGTCGCTGGCTCAGCTGGCGATTATCAAGCAGATGGCGGGCAGGTGTCGTGCGGCTCAGCTGGCGATTATCAAGCAGATGGCGGGCAGGTGTCGCGCGGCTCAGCTGGCGATTATCAAGCAGATGAGCGGGCAGGTGTCGCGGGCTCAGCTGGCGATTATCAAGCAGATGAGCGGGCAGGTGTCGCGGCGGCTCAGCTGGCGATTATCAAGCAGATGGCGGGCAGGTGTCGCGCGGCTCAGCTGGCGATTATCAAGCAGATGGCGGGCAGGTGTCTGCGAGGGCTCAGCTGGCGATTATCAAGCAGATGAGCGGGCAGGTGTCGCGCGGCTCAGCTGGCGATTATCAAGCAGATGGCGGGCAGGTGAGTGGCGGCTCAGCTGGCGATTATCAAGCAGATGGCGGGCAGGTGTCATGCGGCTCAGCTGGCGATTATCAAGCAGATGAGCGGGCAGGTGTCATGTGGCTCAGCTGGCGATTATCAAGCAGATGAGCGGGCAGGTGTCGCGGCGGCTCAGCTGGCGATTATCAAGCAGATGGCGGGCAGGTGTGCGCGGCTCAGCTGGCGATTATCAAGCAGATGAGCGGGCAGGTGTCGCGCGGCTCAGCTGGCGATTATCAAGCAGATGGCGGGCAGGTGTCGGCGTGCGGCTCAGCTGGCGATTATCAAGCAGATGGCGGGCAGGTGTCGTGGCTCAGCTGGCGATTATCAGGCAGATGAGCGGGCAGGTGTCGCGTGGCTCAGCTGGCGATTATCAAGCAGATGGCGGGCAGGTGTCGCGCGGCTCAGCTGGCGATTATCAGGCAGATGAGCGGGCAGGTGTCGCGTGGCTCAGCTGGCGATTATCAAGCAGATGAGCGGGCAGGTGTCGCGTGGCTCAGCTGGCGATTATCAAGCAGATGGCGGGCAGGTGTCGCAGGCTCAGCTGGCGATTATCAGGCAGATGAGCGGGCAGGTGTCGCGCGGCTCAGCTGGCGATTATCAAGCAGATGGCGGGCAGGTGTCGCGCTGGCTCAGCTGGCGATTATCAAGCAGATGAGCGGGCAGGTGTCGCGGCGGCTCAGCTGGCGATTATCAAGCAGATGAGCGGGCAGGTGTCGTGGCTCAGCTGGCGATTATCAAGCAGATGGCGGGCAGGTGTGTCGCGCGGCTCAGCTGGCGATTATCAAGCAGATGAGCGGGCAGGTGTCGCGCGGCTCAGCTGGCGATTATCAAGCAGATGAGCGGGCAGGTGTCGTGCGGCTCAGCTGGCGATTATCAAGCAGATGAGCGGGCGGGTGTCGCGTGGCTCAGCTGGCGATTATCAAGCAGATGGCGGGCAGGTGTCGCGGGGCTCAGCTGGCGATTATCAAGCAGATGGCGGGCAGGTGTCGCGTGGCTCAGCTGGCGATTATCAAGCAGATGAGCGGGCAGGTGTCGTTGCGGCTCAGCTGGCGATTATCAAGCAGATGAGCGGGCAGGTGTCGCGTGGCTCAGCTGGCGATTATCAAGCAGATGAGCGGGCAGGGTGTCAGCGGCTCAGCTGGCGATTATCAAGCAGATGGCGGGCAGGTGTCGCGTGGCTCAGCTGGCGATTATCAAGCAGATGAGCGGGCAGGTGTCGCGCGGCTCAGCTGGCGATTATCAAGCAGATGAGCGGGCAGGTGTCGCGTGGCTCAGCTGGCGATTATCAGGCAGATGGCGGGCAGGTGTCGCGTGGCTCAGCTGGCGATTATCAAGGCAGATGAGCGGGCAGGTGTCGCGTGGCTCAGCTGGCGATTATCAAGCAGATGAGCGGGCAGGTGTCGTGCGGCTCAGCTGGCGATTATCAAGCAGATGGCGGGCAGGTGTCGCGAGGCTCAGCTGGCGATTATCAAGCAGATGGCGGGCAGGTGTCGCGCGGCTCAGCTGGCGATTATCAAGCAGATGGCGGGCAGGTGTCGCGTGGCTCAGCTGGCGATTATCAAGCAGATGAGCGGACAGGTGTCGTGTGGCTCAGCTGGCGATTATCAATCAGAAGCGGGCAGGTGTCGCGCGGCTCAGCTGGCGATTATCAAGCAGATGAGAGGGCAGGTGTCGCGTGGCTCAGCTGGCGATTATCAAGCAGATGAGCGGGCAGGTGTCGCGGCGGCTCAGCTGGCGATTATCAAGCAGATGAGCGGGCAGGTGTCGCGCGGCTCAGCTGGCGATTATCAAGCAGATGAGCGGGCAGGTGTCGCGCGGCTCAGCTGGCGATTATCAGGCAGATGAGCGGGCAGGTGTCGCGTGGCTCAGCTGGCGATTATCAAGCAGATGAGCGGGCAGGTGTCGCGTGGCTCAGCTGGCGATTATCAGGCAGATGAGCGGGCAGGTGTCGCGCGGCTCAGCTGGCGATTATCAAGCAGATGAGCGGGCAGGTGTCGCGGCGGCTCAGCTGGCGATTATCAAGCAGATGAGCGGGCAGGTGTCGCGCGGCTCAGCTGGCGATTATCAAGCAGATGAGCGGGCAGGTGTCGCGTGGCTCAGCTGGCGATTATCAAGCAGATGAGCGGGCAGGTGTTGCGCGGCTCAGCTGGCGATTATCAAGCAGATGAGCGGGCAGGTGTCGCGGCGGCTCAGCTGGCGATTATCAAGCAGATGAGCGGGCAGGTGTCGCGCGGCTCAGCTGGCGATTATCAAGCAGATGAGCGGGCAGGTGTCGCGCGGCTCAGCTGGCGATTATCAAGCAGATGGCGGGCAGGTGTCGCGCGGCTCAGCTGGCGATTATCAAGCAGATGGCGGGCAGGTGTCGCGCGGCTCAGCTGGCGATTATCAAGCAGATGGGCGGGCAGGTGTCGCGTGGCTCAGCTGGCGATTATCAAGCAGATGAGCGGGCAGGTGTCGCGCGGCTCAGCTGGCGATTATCAAGCAGATGAGCGGGCAGGTGTCGCGAGGCTCAGCTGGCGATTATCAAGCAGATGAGCGGGCAGGTGTCGCGCGGCTCAGCTGGCGATTATCAAGCAGATGAGCGGGCAGGTGTCGCGCGGCTCAGCTGGCGATTATCAAGCAGATGAGCGGGCAGGTGTCGCGGTGGCTCAGCTGGCGATTATCAAGCAGATGGCGGGCAGGTGTCGCGCGGCTCAGCTGGCGATTATCAAGCAGATGGCGGGCAGGTGTCGCGTGTGGCTCAGCTGGCGATTATCAAGCAGATGGCGGGGCAGGTGTCGCGCGGCTCAGCTGGCGATTATCAAGCAGATGAGCGGGCAGGTGTCGCGCGGCTCAGCTGGCGATTATCAAGCAGATGGCGGGCAGGTGTCGCGTGGCTCAGCTGGCGATTATCAAGCAGATGGCGCGGCGGGCAGGTGTCGCGTGGCTCAGCTGGCGATTATCAAGCAGATGAGCGGGCAGGTGTCGCGTGGCTCAGCTGGCGATTATCAAGCAGATGAGCGGGCAGGTGTCGCGAGGCTCAGCTGGCGATTATCAAGCAGATGGCGGGCAGGTGTCGCGAGGCTCAGCTGGCGATTATCAAGCAGATGGCGGGCAGGTGTCGCGGGCTCAGCTGGCGATTATCAAGCAGATGGCGGGCAGGTGTCGCGTGGCTCAGCTGGCGATTATCAAGCAGATGGCGGGCAGGTGTCGCGGTGGCTCAGCTGGCGATTATCAAGCAGATGAGCGGGCAGGTGTCTCCGGGCTCAGCTGGCGATTATCAAGCAGATGAGCGGGCAGGTGTCGCGCGGCTCAGCTGGCGATTATCAAGCAGATGAGCGGGCAGGTGTCGCGTGGCTCAGCTGGCGATTATCAAGCAGATGAGCGGGCAGGTGTCGCGCGGCTCAGCTGGCGATTATCAAGCAGATGGCGGGCAGGTGTCGCGCGGCTCAGCTGGCGATTATCAAGCAGATGGCGGGCAGGTGTCGCGTGGCTCAGCTGGCGATTATCAAGCAGATGAGCGGGCAGGTGTCAGCCGCGGGCTCAGCTGGCGATTATCAAGCAGATGGCGGGCAGGTGTCGCGCGGCTCAGCTGGCGATTATCAAGCAGATGGCGGGCAGGTGTCGCGGGCTCAGCTGGCGATTATCAAGCAGATGAGCGGGCAGGGTGTCGCGCGGCTCAGCTGGCGATTATCAAGCAGATGGCGGGCAGGTGTCGCGTGGCTCAGCTGGCGATTATCAAGCAGATGGCGGGCAGGTGTGCGCGCGTGGCTCAGCTGGCGATTATCAAGCAGATGAGCGGGCAGGTGTCGCGCGGCTCAGCTGGCGATTATCAAGCAGATGGCGGGCAGGTGTCGCGGCGGCTCAGCTGGCGATTATCAAGCAGATGGCGGGCAGGTGTCGCGGGGCTCAGCTGGCGATTATCAAGCAGATGAGCGGGCAGGTGTCGCGCGGCTCAGCTGGCGATTATCAAGCAGATGGCGGGCAGGTGTCGCGGCTCAGCTGGCGATTATCAAGCAGATGAGCGGGCAGGTGTCGCGCGGCTCAGCTGGCGATTATCAAGCAGATGAGCGGGCAGGTGTCCCCGGCTCAGCTGGCGATTATCAAGCAGATGGCGGGCAGGTGTCGTTTGGCTCAGCTGGCGATTATCAAGCAGATGAGCGGGCAGGTGTCGCGTGGCTCAGCTGGCGATTATCAAGCAGATGAGCGGGCAGGTGTCGAGGGCTCAGCTGGCGATTATCAAGCAGATGAGCGGGCAGGTGTCTGCGGCTCAGCTGGCGATTATCAAGCAGATGAGCGGGCAGGTGTCGCGCGGCTCAGCTGGCGATTATCAAGCAGATGAGCGGGCAGGTGTCGCGCGGCTCAGCTGGCGATTATCAAGCAGATGGCGGGCAGGTGTCGCGCGGCTCAGCTGGCGATTATCAAGCAGATGGCGGGCAGGTGTCGCGCGGCTCAGCTGGCGATTATCAAGCAGATGAGCGGGCAGGTGTCGCGCGGCTCAGCTGGCGATTATCAAGCAGATGGCGGGCAGGTGTCGCGCGGCTCAGCTGGCGATTATCAAGCAGATGAGCGGGCAGGTGTCGCGCGGCTCAGCTGGCGATTATCAAGCAGATGGCGGGCAGGTGTCGCGTGGCTCAGCTGGCGATTATCAAGCAGATGGCGGGCAGGTGTCACCGGCTCAGCTGGCGATTATCAAGCAGATGGCGGGCAGGTGTCGCGGGGCTCAGCTGGCGATTATCAAGCAGATGAGCGGGCAGGTGTCGCGCGGCTCAGCTGGCGATTATCAAGCAGATGAGCGGGCAGGTGTCGCGCGGCTCAGCTGGCGATTATCAAGCAGATGAGCGGGCAGGTGTCGCGGGGCTCAGCTGGCGATTATCAAGCAGATGAGCGGGCAGGTGTCGCGCGGCTCAGCTGGCGATTATCAAGCAGATGAGCGGGCAGGTGTCGCGCGGCTCAGCTGGCGATTATCAAGCAGATGGCGGGCAGGTGTCGCGAGCTCAGCTGGCGATTATCAAGCAGATGGCGGGCAGGTGTCGCGTGGCTCAGCTGGCGATTATCAAGCAGATGGCGGGCAGGTGTCGCGTGAGGCTCAGCTGGCGATTATCAAGCAGATGAGCGGGCAGGTGTCGCGCGGCTCAGCTGGCGATTATCAAGCAGATGAGCGGGCAGGTGGTGTCGCGCGGCTCAGCTGGCGATTATCAAGCAGATGAGCGGGCAGGTGTCGCGAGGCTCAGCTGGCGATTATCAAGCAGATGAGCGGGCAGGTGTCGCGAGGCTCAGCTGGCGATTATCAAGCAGATGGCGGGCAGGTGTCGCGTGGCTCAGCTGGCGATTATCAAGCAGATGAGCGGCAGGTGTCGCGCCGGCTCAGCTGGCGATTATCAAGCAGATGAGCGGGCAGGTGTCGCGTGGCTCAGCTGGCGATTATCAAGCAGATGGCGGGCAGGTGTCGCGTGGCTCAGCTGGCGATTATCAAGCAGATGAGCGGGCAGGTGTCGCGCGGCTCAGCTGGCGATTATCAAGCAGATGAGCGGGCAGGTGTCGCGCGGCTCAGCTGGCGATTATCAAGCAGATGAGCGGGCAGGTGCCGCCCGGCTCAGCTGGCGATTATCAGGCAGATGAGCGGGCAGGTGTCGCGCGGCTCAGCTGGCGATTATCAAGCAGATGGCGGGCAGGTGTCGCGTGGCTCAGCTGGCGATTATCAAGCAGATGGCGGGCAGGTGTCGCGTGGCTCAGCTGGCGATTATCAAGCAGATGGCGGGCAGGTGTCATGCGGCTCAGCTGGCGATTATCAAGCAGATGGCGGGCAGGTGTCGCGCGGCTCAGCTGGCGATTATCAAGCAGATGGCGGGCAGGTGTCGCGGGGCTCAGCTGGCGATTATCAAGCAGATGAGCGGGCAGGTGTCGCGGCGGCTCAGCTGGCGATTATCAAGCAGATGAGCGGGCAGGTGTCGCTCGGCTCAGCTGGCGATTATCAAGCAGATGAGCGGGCAGGTGTCGCGCGGCTCAGCTGGCGATTATCAAGCAGATGAGCGGGCAGGTGTCGCGAGGCTCAGCTGGCGATTATCAAGCAGATGAGCGGCAGGTGTGTCGTGGCTCAGCTGGCGATTATCAAGCAGATGGCGGGCAGGTGTCGCGGCGGCTCAGCAGCTGGCGATTATCAAGCAGATGAGCGGGCGGTGGTGTCGCGTGGCTCAGCTGGCGATTATCAAGCAGATGGCGGGCAGGTGTGTCGCGTGCGGCTCAGCTGGCGATTATCAAGCAGATGAGCGGGCAGGTGTCGCGCGGCTCAGCTGGCGATTATCAAGCAGATGGCGGGCAGGTGTCCCGCGGCTCAGCTGGCGATTATCAAGCAGATGAGCGGGCAGGTGTCGCGCGGCTCAGCTGGCGATTATCAAGCAGATGAGCGGGCAGGTGTCGTGCGGCTCAGCTGGCGATTATCAAGCAGATGAGCGGGCAGGTGTCGTGTGGCTCAGCTGGCGATTATCAAGCAGATGAGCGGGCAGGTGTCGCGCGGCTCAGCTGGCGATTATCAAGCAGATGAGCGGGCAGGTGTCGCGCGTGGCTCAGCTGGCGATTATCAAGCAGATGGCGGGCAGGTGTCGCGGGGCTCAGCTGGCGATTATCAAGCAGATGAGCGGGCAGGTGTCGCGATGGCTCAGCTGGCGATTATCAAGCAGATGGCGGGCAGGTGTCGTGCGGCTCAGCTGGCGATTATCAAGCAGATGGCGGGCAGGTGTCGCGGCTCAGCTGGCGATTATCAAGCAGATGGCGGGCAGGTGTCGCGCGGCTCAGCTGGCGATTATCAAGCAGATGGCGGCGGGCAGGTGTCGCGCGGCTCAGCTGGCGATTATCAAGCAGATGGCGGGCAGGTGTCGCGCGGCTCAGCTGGCGATTATCAAGCAGATGAGCGGGCAGGTGTCCCGCGGCTCAGCTGGCGATTATCAAGCAGATGGCGGGCAGGTGTCGCGCGGCTCAGCTGGCGATTATCAAGCAGATGAGCGGGCAGGTGTCGCGCGGCTCAGCTGGCGATTATCAAGCAGATGGCGGGCAGGTGTCGCGCGGCTCAGCTGGCGATTATCAAGCAGATGAGCGGGCAGGTGTCGCGGCGGCTCAGCTGGCGATTATCAAGCAGATGAGCGGGCAGGTGTCGCCGTGGCTCAGCTGGCGATTATCAAGCAGATGAGCGGGCAGGTGTCGCGTGGCTCAGCTGGCGATTATCAAGCAGATGAGCGGGCAGGTGTCGCGAGGCTCAGCTGGCGATTATCAAGCAGATGAGCGGGCAGGTGTCGCGGGCTCAGCTGGCGATTATCAAGCAGATGGCGGGCAGGTGTCGCGCGGCTCAGCTGGCGATTATCAAGCAGATGAGCGGGCAGGTGTCGCACGGGCTCAGCTGGCGATTATCAAGCAGATGAGCGGGCAGGTGTCGCGCGGCTCAGCTGGCGATTATCAAGCAGATGGCGGGCAGGTGTGTCGCGGCTCAGCTGGCGATTATCAAGCAGATGAGCGGGCAGGTGTCGCGTGGCTCAGCTGGCGATTATCAAGCAGATGGCGGGCAGGTGTCGTGGCTCAGCTGGCGATTATCAAGCAGATGAGCGGCGGGCAGGTGTCGCGCGGCTCAGCTGGCGATTATCAAGCAGATGAGCGGGCAGGTGTCCGCGGCTCAGCTGGCGATTATCAAGCAGATGAGCGGGCAGGTGTCCCGAGGGCTCAGCTGGCGATTATCAAGCAGATGAGCGGGCAGGTGTCGCGTGGCTCAGCTGGCGATTATCAAGCAGATGAGCGGGCAGGTGTCGCGTGGCTCAGCTGGCGATTATCAAGCAGATGAGTGGGCAGGTGGCGTGGCTCAGCTGGCGATTATCAAGCAGATGAGCGGGCAGGTGTCGCGGGCTCAGCTGGCGATTATCAAGCAGATGAGCGGGCAGGTGTCGCGAGGGGCTCAGCTGGCGATTATCAAGCAGATGAGCGGGCAGGTGTCGCGAGGCTCAGCTGGCGATTATCAAGCAGATGAGCGGGCAGGTGTCGCGCGGCTCAGCTGGCGATTATCAAGCAGATGAGCGGGCAGGTGTCGCGCGGCTCAGCTGGCGATTATCAAGCAGATGAGCGGGCAGGTGTCGCGCGGCTCAGCTGGCGATTATCAAGCAGATGAGCGGGCAGGTGTCGCGCGGCTCAGCTGGCGATTATCAAGCAGATGAGCGGGCGGGCAGGTGTCCGCGCGGCTCAGCTGGCGATTATCAAGCAGATGAGGGCAGGTGTCGCGCGGCTCAGCTGGCGATTATCAAGCAGATGAGCGGGCAGGTGTCGCGCGGCTCAGCTGGCGATTATCAAGCAGATGAGCGGGCAGGTGTCGCGCGGCTCAGCTGGCGATTATCAAGCAGATGAGCGGGCAGGTGTCGCTCGGCTCAGCTGGCGATTATCAAGCAGATGAGCGGGCAGGTGTCGCGTGGCTCAGCTGGCGATTATCAAGCAGATGAGCGGGCAGGTGTCGCATGGCTCAGCTGGCGATTATCAAGCAGATGAGCGGGCAGGTGTCGCGCGGCTCAGCTGGCGATTATCAAGCAGATGAGCGGGCAGGTGTCGCGAGGCTCAGCTGGCGATTATCAAGCAGATGAGCGGGCAGGTGTCCGCGGCTCAGCTGGCGATTATCAAGCAGATGAGCGGGCAGGTGTCGCGCGGCTCAGCTGGCGATTATCAAGCAGATGAGCGGGCAGGTGTCGCGTGGCTCAGCTGGCGATTATCAAGCAGATGAGCGGGCAGGTGTCGCGCGGCTCAGCTGGCGATTATCAAGCAGATGAGCGGGCAGGTGTCGTGCGGCTCAGCTGGCGATTATCAAGCAGATGAGCGGGCAGGTGTCGTGCGGCTCAGCTGGCGATTATCAAGCAGATGAGCGGGCAGGTGTCGCGTGGCTCAGCTGGCGATTATCAAGCAGATGAGCGGGCAGGTGTCGCGGCTCAGCTGGCGATTATCAAGCAGATGAGCGGGCAGGTGTCGCGTGGCTCAGCTGGCGATTATCAAGCAGATGAGCGGGCAGGTGTCGCGCGGCTCAGCTGGCGATTATCAAGCAGATGAGCGGGCAGGTGTCGCGTGCGGCTCAGCTGGCGATTATCAAGCAGATGGCGGGCAGGTGTCGCGCTGGCTCAGCTGGCGATTATCAAGCAGATGGCGGGCAGGGTGTCGCGCGGCTCAGCTGGCGATTATCAAGCAGATGAGCGGGCAGGTGTCGGCGCGGCTCAGCTGGCGATTATCAAGCAGATGAGCGGGCAGGTGTCGCTGCGCGGCTCAGCTGGCGATTATCAAGCAGATGAGCGGGCAGGTGTCGCGTGTGGCTCAGCTGGCGATTATCAAGCAGATGAGCGGGCAGGTGTCGCGCGGCTCAGCTGGCGATTATCAAGCAGATGAGCGGGCAGGTGTCGTTGGCTCAGCTGGCGATTATCAAGCAGATGGCGGGCAGGTGTCGCGCGGCTCAGCTGGCGATTATCAAGCAGATGAGCGGGCAGGTGTCCGCGTGGCTCAGCTGGCGATTATCAAGCAGATGAGCGGGCAGGTGTCGCGAGGCTCAGCTGGCGATTATCAAGCAGATGAGCGGGCAGGTGTCGCGCGGCTCAGCTGGCGATTATCAAGCAGATGAGCGGGCAGGTGTCGCCGGGCTCAGCTGGCGATTATCAAGCAGATGAGCGGGCAGGGGTCTCCGGGCTCAGCTGGCGATTATCAAGCAGATGAGCGGGCAGGTGTGTCGTGGCTCAACTGGCGATTATCAAGCAGATGAGCGGGCAGGTGTCGCGCGGCTCAGCTGGCGATTATCAAGCAGATGAGCGGGCAGGTGTCGCGAGGCTCAGCTGGCGATTATCAAGCAGATGAGCGGGCAGGTGTCGCGCGGCTCAGCTGGCGATTATCAAGCAGATGGCGGGCAGGTGTCGCGGCTCAGCTGGCGATTATCAAGCAGATGAGCGGGCAGGTGTCGCGCGGCTCAGCTGGCGATTATCAAGCAGATGAGCGGGCAGGTGTCGCGCGGCTCAGCTGGCGATTATCAAGCAGATGAGCGGGCAGGTGTCGCGCGGGCTCAGCTGGCGATTATCAAGCAGATGAGCGGGCAGGTGTCGCGGCTCAGCTGGCGATTATCAAGCAGATGAGCGGGCAGGTGTCGCGTGGCTCAGCTGGCGATTATCAAGCAGATGAGCGGGCAGGTGTCGCGTGGCTCAGCTGGCGATTATCAAGCAGATGAGCGGGCAGGTGTCGCGTGGCTCAGCTGGCGATTATCAAGCAGATGAGCGGGCAGGTGTCGCGAGGCTCAGCTGGCGATTATCAGGCAGATGAGCGGGCAGGTGTCGCGGGGGCTCAGCTGGCGATTATCAAGCAGATGAGCGGGCAGGTGTCGGCGGCTCAGCTGGCGATTATCAAGCAGATGAGCGGGCAGGTGTCGCGAGGCTCAGCTGGCGATTATCAAGCAGATGGCGGGCAGGTGTCGCGTGGCTCAGCTGGCGATTATCAAGCAGATGAGCGGGCAGGATTGGCTCAGCTGGCGATTATCAGGCAGATGAGCGGGCAGGTGTCGTGGCTCAGCTGGCGATTATCAAGCAGATGAGCGGGCAGGTGTCGCGTGGCTCAGCTGGCGATTATCAAGCAGATGAGCGGGCAGGTGTTGTGTGGCTCAGCTGGCGATTATCAAGCAGATGATGAGCGGGCAGGTGTCGCGCGGCTCAGCTGGCGATTATCAAGCAGATGAGCGGGCAGGTGTCGCGCGGCTCAGCTGGCGATTATCAAGCAGATGGCGGGCAGGTGTCGCGTGGCTCAGCTGGCGATTATCAAGCAGATGAGCGGGCAGGTGTCGCCGCGGCTCAGCTGGCGATTATCAAGCAGATGAGCGGGCAGGTGTCCCGCGGCTCAGCTGGCGATTATCAAGCAGATGAGCGGGCAGGTGTCGCGCGGGCTCAGCTGGCGATTATCAAGCAGATGAGCGGGCAGGTGTCGCGCTGGCTCAGCTGGCGATTATCAAGCAGATGAGCGGGCAGGTGTTGTGTGGCTCAGCTGGCGATTATCAAGCAGATGAGCGGGCAGGTGTCGCGCGGCTCAGCTGGCGATTATCAAGCAGATGAGCGGGCAGGTGTCGCGGGGCTCAGCTGGCGATTATCAAGCAGATGAGCGGGCAGGTGTCGCGGGGCTCAGCTGGCGATTATCAAGCAGATGAGCGGGCAGGTGTCGCGTGGCTCAGCTGGCGATTATCAAGCAGATGAGCGGGCAGGTGTCGCGTGGCTCAGCTGGCGATTATCAAGCAGATGAGCGGGCAGGTGTCGCGCCGGCTCAGCTGGCGATTATCAAGCAGATGGCGGGCAGGTGTCCGCGGCTCAGCTGGCGATTATCAAGCAGATGAGCGGGCAGGTGTCGTCGCGGCTCAGCTGGCGATTATCAAGCAGATGGCGGGCAGGTGTCGCGTGGCTCAGCTGGCGATTATCAAGCAGATGAGCGGGCAGGTGTCGCGGGGGCTCAGCTGGCGATTATCAAGCAGATGAGCGGGCAGGTGTCGCGCGGCTCAGCTGGCGATTATCAAGCAGATGAGCGGGCAGGTGTCGCGCGCGGCTCAGCTGGCGATTATCAAGCAGATGAGCGGGCAGGTGTCGCGCGGCTCAGCTGGCGATTATCAAGCAGATGAGCGGGCAGGTGTGTCCGGGGCTCAGCTGGCGATTATCAAGCAGATGAGCGGGCAGGTGTCGCGCGGCTCAGCTGGCGATTATCAAGCAGATGAGCGGGCAGGTGTCACGCGGCTCAGCTGGCGATTATCAAGCAGATGAGCGGGCAGGTGTCGCGAGGCTCAGCTGGCGATTATCAAGCAGATGAGCGGGCAGGTGTGTCACGCTGCTCAGCTGGCGATTATCAAGCAGATGAGCGGGCAGGTGTCGCGCGGCTCAGCTGGCGATTATCAAGCAGATGGCGGGCAGGTGTCGCGCGGCTCAGCTGGCGATTATCAAGCAGATGAGCGGGCAGGTGTCGCGCGGCTCAGCTGGCGATTATCAAGCAGATGGCGGGCAGGTGTCGCGCGGCTCAGCTGGCGATTATCAAGCAGATGAGCGGGCAGGTGTCGCGCGGCTCAGCTGGCGATTATCAAGCAGATGAGCGGGCAGGTGTCGCGCGGCTCAGCTGGCGATTATCAAGCAGATGAGCGGGCAGGTGTTCGTGCGGCTCAGCTGGCGATTATCAAGCAGATGAGCGGGCAGGTGTCGCGCGGCTCAGCTGGCGATTATCAAGCAGATGAGCGGGCAGGTGTCGCGTGGCTCAGCTGGCGATTATCAAGCAGATGAGCGGGCAGGTGTCGTGCGGCTCAGCTGGCGATTATCAAGCAGATGAGCGGGCAGGTGTCGCGCGGCTCAGCTGGCGATTATCAAGCAGATGGCGGGCAGGTGTCGCGTGGCTCAGCTGGCGATTATCAAGCAGATGAGCGGGCAGGTGTCCCGCGGCTCAGCTGGCGATTATCAAGCAGATGAGCGGGCAGGTGTCGCGTGGCTCAGCTGGCGATTATCAAGCAGATGAGCGGGCAGGTGTCGTCGCGGGCTCAGCTGGCGATTATCAAGCAGATGAGCGGGCAGGTGTCGCGCGGCTCAGCTGGCGATTATCAAGCAGATGAGCGGGCAGGTGTCGCGTGGCTCAGCTGGCGATTATCAAGCAGATGAGCGGGCAGGTGTCGCGGCGGCTCAGCTGGCGATTATCAAGCAGATGAGCGGGCAGGTGTCGCGCGGCTCAGCTGGCGATTATCAGGCAGATGAGCGGGCAGGTGTCGCCGGCTCAGCTGGCGATTATCAAGCAGATGAGCGGGCAGGTGTCGCGCGGCTCAGCTGGCGATTATCAAGCAGATGAGCGGGCAGGTGTCGCGTGGCTCAGCTGGCGATTATCAAGCAGATGAGCGGGCAGGTGTCGCGTGGCTCAGCTGGCGATTATCAAGCAGATGAGCGGGCAGGTGTCGCGCGGCTCAGCTGGCGATTATCAAGCAGATGAGCGGGCAGGTGTCGCGCAGGCTCAGCTGGCGATTATCAAGCAGATGAGGGGGCAGGTGTCGCGTGGCTCAGCTGGCGATTATCAAGCAGATGAGCGGGCAGGTGTCGCGTGGCTCAGCTGGCGATTATCAAGCAGATGAGCGGGCAGGTGTCGCGCGGCTCAGCTGGCGATTATCAAGCAGATGAGCGGGCAGGTGTCGCGGCTCAGCTGGCGATTATCAAGCAGATGAGCGGGCAGGTGTCGCGTGGCTCAGCTGGCGATTATCAAGCAGATGAGCGGGCAGGTGTCAGCTGCGGCTCAGCTGGCGATTATCAAGCAGATGAGCGGGCAGGTGTCGTTGTGGCTCAGCTGGCGATTATCAAGCAGATGAGCGGGCAGGTGTCGCGCGGCGGCTCAGCTGGCGATTATCAAGCAGATGAGCGGGCAGGTGTCGCGCGGCTCAGCTGGCGATTATCAAGCAGATGAGCGGGCAGGTGTCGTCGAGGCTCAGCTGGCGATTATCAAGCAGATGAGCGGGCAGGTGTCGCGTGGCTCAGCTGGCGATTATCAAGCAGATGAGCGGGCAGGTGTGTCGCGGCTCAGCTGGCGATTATCAAGCAGATGAGCGGGCAGGGTGTCGCGAGGGCTCAGCTGGCGATTATCAAGCAGATGAGCGGGCAGGTGTCGTGGCTCAGCTGGCGATTATCAAGCAGATGAGCGGACAGTTGTCAGCTGAGGCTCAGCTGGCGATTATCAAGCAGATGAGCGGGCAGGTGTCGCGGGGCTCAGCTGGCGATTATCAAGCAGATGAGCGGGCAGGTGTGTCGCGGCTCAGCTGGCGATTATCAAGCAGATGAGCGGGCAGGTGTCGCGGAGGCTCAGCTGGCGATTATCAAGCAGATGAACGGGCAGGTGTCGCGTGGCTCAGCTGGCGATTATCAAGCAGATGAGCGGGCAGGTGTCGCGGGGCTCAGCTGGCGATTATCAAGCAGATGAGCGGGCAGGTGTCGCGAGGCTCAGCTGGCGATTATCAAGCAGATGAGCGGGCAGGTGTCATCTGGCTCAGCTGGCGATTATCAAGCAGATGAGCGGGCAGGTGTCGCGTGGCTCAGCTGGCGATTATCAAGCAGATGAGCGGGCAGGTGTCGCGCGGCTCAGCTGGCGATTATCAAGCAGATGAGCGGGCAGGTGTCATCGCGGCTCAGCTGGCGATTATCAAGCAGATGAGCGGGCAGGTGTCGCGCGGCTCAGCTGGCGATTATCAAGCAGATGAGCGGGCAGGTGTCGCGCGGCTCAGCTGGCGATTATCAAGCAGATGAGCGGGCAGGTGTCGCGAGGCTCAGCTGGCGATTATCAAGCAGATGAGCGGGGCAGGTGTCGCGGCTCAGCTGGCGATTATCAAGCAGATGAGCGGGCAGGTGTCGCGTGGCTCAGCTGGCGATTATCAAGCAGATGAGCGGGCAGGTGTCGCGCGTGGCTCAGCTGGCGATTATCAAGCAGATGAGCGGGCAGGTGTCCGCGGGCTCAGCTGGCGATTATCAAGCAGATGAGCGGGCAGGTGTCGCGTGGCTCAGCTGGCGATTATCAAGCAGATGGCGGGCAGGTGTCCGGGGCTCAGCTGGCGATTATCAAGCAGATGAGCGGGCAGGTGTCGCGGGCTCAGCTGGCGATTATCAAGCAGATGAGCGGGCAGGTGTCGCGCGGCTCAGCTGGCGATTATCAAGCAGATGAGCGGGCAGGTGTCGCGAGGCTCAGCTGGCGATTATCAAGCAGATGAGCGGGCAGGTGTCGCCCGAGGCTCAGCTGGCGATTATCAAGCAGATGAGCGGGCAGGTGTCGCGGCTCGGCTCAGCTGGCGATTATCAAGCAGATGAGCGGGCAGGTGGCAGCTCAGCTGTCGCAGATGAGCGGCTCAGCTGGCGATTATCAAGCAGATGAGCGGGCAGGTGTCGCGGGCTCAGCTGGCGATTATCAAGCAGATGAGCGGGCAGGTGTCGCGCCGGCTCAGCTGGCGATTATCAAGCAGATGAGCGGGCAGGGTGTCGCGTGGCTCAGCTGGCGATTATCAGGCAGATGAGCGGGCAGGTGTCGCGCGGCTCAGCTGGCGATTATCAGGCAGATGAGCGGGCAGGTGTCGCGCCCGGCTCAGCTGGCGATTATCAAGCAGATGAGCGGGCAGGTGTCGTGTGGCTCAGCTGGCGATTATCAAGCAGATGAGCGGGCAGGTGTCGCGCGGCTCAGCTGGCGATTATCAAGCAGATGAGCGGGCAGGTGTCGCGTGCGGCTCAGCTGGCGATTATCAAGCAGATGAGCGGGCAGGTGTCGCGCGGCTCAGCTGGCGATTATCAAGCAGATGAGCGGGCAGGTGTCGCGCGGCTCAGCTGGCGATTATCAAGCAGATGAGCGGGCAGGTGTCGCGAGGCTCAGCTGGCGATTATCAAGCAGATGAGCGGCGGGCAGGTGTCGCGCGGCTCAGCTGGCGATTATCAAGCAGATGAGCGGGCAGGTGTCGCGCGGCTCAGCTGGCGATTATCAAGCAGATGAGCGGGCAGGTGTCGCGCGGCTCAGCTGGCGATTATCAAGCAGATGAGCGGGCAGGTGTCGCGAGGCTCAGCTGGCGATTATCAAGCAGATGAGCGGGCAGGTGTCGCGAGGCTCAGCTGGCGATTATCAAGCAGATGAGCGGGCAGGTGTCGCGGCTCAGCTGGCGATTATCAAGCAGATGAGCGGGCAGGTGTCGCGCGGCTCAGCTGGCGATTATCAAGCAGATGAGCGGGCAGGTGTCGCGCGGCTCAGCTGGCGATTATCAAGCAGATGGCGGGCAGGTGTCGCGCGGCTCAGCTGGCGATTATCAAGCAGATGAGCGGGCAGGTGTCGCGCGGCTCAGCTGGCGATTATCAAGCAGATGAGCGGGCAGGTGTCGCGAGGCTCAGCTGGCGATTATCAAGCAGATGAGCGGGCAGGTGTGTCGCGTGGCTCAGCTGGCGATTATCAAGCAGATGAGCGGGCAGGTGTCCCGGGGCTCAGCTGGCGATTATCAAGCAGATGAGCGGGCAGGTGTCGCGTGGCTCAGCTGGCGATTATCAAGCAGATGAGCGGGCAGGTGTCGGCAGGGGCTCAGCTGGCGATTATCAAGCAGATGAGCGGGCAGGTGTCGTTTGGCTCAGCTGTCGATTATCAAGCAGATGATTGGGCAGGTGTTGCGGGGCTCAGCTGGCGATTATCAAGCAGATGAGCGGGCAGGTGTCGGGCTCAGCTGGCGATTATCAAGCAGATGAGCGGGCAGGTGTCGCGCGGCTCAGCTGGCGATTATCAAGCAGATGAGCGGGCAGGTGTCCCGCGGGCTCACCTGGCGATTATCAAGCAGATGAGCGGGCAGGTGTCGCGGGGCTCAGCTGGCGATTATCAAGCAGATGAGCGGGCAGGTGTCGCGGGGCTCAGCTGGCGATTATCAGGCAGATGAGCGGGCAGGTGTCGCGCGGCTCAGCTGGCGATTATCAAGCAGATGAGCGGGCAGGTGTCGTGGCGGCTCACCTGGCGATTATCAGGCAGATGAGCGGGCAGGTGTCCCGCGGCTCAGCTGGCGATTATCAAGCAGATGAGCGGGCAGGTGTCGCGCAAGCGGCTCAGCTGGCGATTATCAAGCAGATGAGCGGGCAGGTGTCGCGCGGCTCAGCTGGCGATTATCAGGCAGATGAGCGGGCAGGTGTCGCGCGGCTCCGCTGGCGATTATCAGGCAGATGAGCGGGCAGGTGTCGCGCAGCTCAGCTGGTGATTATCAAGCAGATGAGCGGGCAGGTGTGCAGGTGCGGCTCAGCTGGCGATTATATCAAGCAGATGAGCGGGCAGGTGTCGCGAGGCTCAGCTGGCGATTATCAAGCAGATGAGCGGTCAGGTGTCGTGTAGCTCAGCTGGCGATTATCAAGCAGATGAGCGGGCAGGTGTCGCGCGGCTCAGCTGGCGATTATCAAGCAGATGAGCGGGCAGGTGTCGCGTGGCTCAGCTGGCGATTATCAAGCAGATGAGCGGGCAGGTGTCGTCGCGGCTCAGCTGGCGATTATCAAGCAGATGAGCGGGCAGGTGTCGCGGCTCAGCTGGCGATTATCAAGCAGATGAGCGGGCAGGTGTCGTCCGGGCTCAGCTGGCGATTATCAAGCAGATGGCGGGCAGGTGTCGCGCGGCTCAGCTGGCGATTATCAAGCAGATGAGCGGGCAGGTGTCGCGAGGCTCAGCTGGCGATTATCAAGCAGATGAGCGGGCAGGTGTCGCGAGGCTCAGCTGGCGATTATCAGGCAGATGAGCGGGCAGGTGTCGCGCGGCTCAGCTGGCGATTATCAGGCAGATGAGCGGGCAGGTGTCGTCGCGGCTCAGCTGGCGATTATCAAGCAGATGAGCGGGCAGGTGTCGCGAGGCTCAGCTGGCGATTATCAAGCAGATGAGCGGGCAGGTGTCGCGAGGCTCAGCTGGCGATTATCAAGCAGATGAGCGGGCAGGTGTCGCGAGGCTCAGCTGGCGATTATCAAGCAGATGAGCGGGCAGGTCGTCGCGGCTCAGCTGGCGATTATCAAGCAGATGAGCGGGCAGGTGTCGGGCTGCTCAGCTGGCGATTATCAAGCAGATGAGCGGGCAGGTGTCGCGCGGCTCAGCTGGCGATTATCAAGCAGATGAGCGGGCAGGTGTCGCGCGGCTCAGCTGGCGATTATCAAGCAGATGAGCAGGCAGGTGTCGCGCGGCTCAGCTGGCGATTATCAGGCAGATGAGCGGGCAGGTGTCGTCGCGGCTCAGCTGGCGATTATCAGGCAGATGAGCGGGCAGGTGTCGCGCGGCTCAGCTGGCGATTATCAAGCAGATGTACAGGCAGGTGTCGCGCGGCTCAGCTGGCGATTATCAAGCAGATGAGCGGGCAGGTGTCGCGCGGCTCAGCTGGCGATTATCAAGCAGATGAGCGGGCAGGTGTCGCGCGGCTCAGCTGGCGATTATCAAGCAGATGGCGGGCAGGGTGTCGCGCGGCTCAGCTGGCGATTATCAAGCAGATGAGCGGGCAGGTGTCGCGGCGTCTATGCTGGCGATTATCAAGCAGATGATCGGGCAGGTGTCGTGTGGCTCAGCTGGCGATTATCAAGCAGATGAGCAGGCAGGTGTCGCGCGGCTCAGCTGGCGATTATCAGAAGCAGATGAGCTGGCGATTATCAGGCAGATGAGCGGGCAGGTGTCGCGGGCTCAGCTGGCGATTATCAGGCAGATGGCGGGCAGGTGTCGCGCGGCTCAGCTGGCGATTATCAAGCAGATGAGCAGGCAGGTGTCGCGTGGCTACGCTGGTGATTATCAAGCAGATGAGTGGGCAGGTGTCGCGCGGCTCAGCTGGCGATTATCAGGCAGATGATCAGGCAGGTGTCGTGTGGCTCAGCTGGCGATTATCAGGCAGATGAGCGGGCAGGTGTCGCGGGGCTCAGCTGGCGATTATCAAGCAGATGAGCGGGCAGGTGTAACCAGGCAAAGCTGGCGATTATCAAACAGATGAGCGGGCAGGTGTCGCGCGGCTCAGCTGGCGATTATCAAGCAGATGAGCGGGCAGGTGTCGCGCGGCTCAGCTGGCGATTATCAAGCAGATGAGCGGGCAGGTGTCGCGCGCAGCTCAGCTGGCGATTATCAAGCAGATGAGCGGGCAGGTGTCGCGCGGCTCAGCTGGCGATTATCAAGCAGATGAGCGGCAGGTGTCGCGCGGCTCAGCTGGCGATTATCAAGCAGATGTGCTGGCAGGTGTCGCGCGGCTCAGCTGGCGATTATCAAGCAGATGAGCGGGCAGGTGTCACGCGGCTCAGCTGGCGATTATCAAGCAGATGAGCGGGCAGGTGTCGCGCTGCTCACCTGGCGATTATCAAGCAGATGAGCGGGCAGGTGTCGCGGCTCAGCTGGCGATTATCAAGCAGATGAGCAGGCAGGTGTCGCGGGCTCAGCTGGCGATTATCAAGCAGATGAGCGGGCAGGTGCCGCGCGGCTCAGCTGGCGATTATCAAGCAGATGAGCGGGCAGGTGTCGGGAGGCTCAGCTGGCGATTATCAGCAGATGAGCGGGCAGGTGTCGCGAGGCTCAGCTGGCGATTATCAAGCAGATGAGCGGCAGGTGTTCGCGCGGCTCACCTGGCGATTATCAAGCAGATGAGCGGGCAGGTGTTTGCGGGCTCAGCTGGCGATATCAAGCAGATGAGCGGGCAGGTGTCGCGAGGCTCAGCTGGCGATTATCAGGCAGATGAGCGGGCAGGTGTCCCGCAGCTCAGCTGATGATTATCAAGCTGAAGAGCGGGCAGGTGTCGCGCGGCTCAGCTGGCGATTATCAAGCAGATGAGCGGGCAGGTGTCGCGCGGCTCAGCTGGCGATTATCAAGCAGATGAGCGGGCAGGTATCGCGGGCTCAGCTGGCGATTATCAAGCAGATGAGCGGGCAGGTGTCGCGAGGCTCAGCTGGCGATTATCAAGCAGATGAGCGGGCAGGTGTCGCGAGGCTCAGCTGGCGATTATCAAGCCAATGAGCGGGAAGGTTTCTCGGGGCTCAGCTGGCGATTATCAAGCAGATGAGCGGGCAGGTTTCTCGGAGCTCAGCTGGCGATTATCAAGCAGATGAGCGGGCAGGGGTCGAGAGGCTCAGCTGGTGATTATCTAGCAGAGGAGCGGGCAGGTGTCGCAATGCTCAGCTGGCGATTATCAGGCAGATGAGCGGGCAGGTGTCGCTTGGCTCAGCTGGCGATTATCAGGCAGATGAGTGGGCAGGTGTCGCGTGGCTCAGCTGGCGATTATCTACCAGATGAGCGGGCAGGTGTTGTGTGGCTCAGCTGGTGATTATCAAGCAGATGAGCGGGCAGGTGTCGCGCGGCTCAGCTGGCGATTATCAAGCAGATGAGCGGGCAGGTGTCGCGCGGCTCAGCTGGCGATTATCAAGCAGATGAGCGGGCAGGTGTCGCGCGGCTCAGCTGGCGATTATCAAGCAGATGAGCGGGCAGGTGTCCCGCGGCTCAGCTGGCGATTAACAAGCAGATGAGTGGGCAGGTGTCGCGAGGCTCAGCTGGCGATTATCAAGCAGATGAGCGGGCAGGTTTCGCGCGGCTCAGCTGGCGATATCAAGCAGATGAGCGGGCAGGTGTCGGGCTGCTCAGCTGGCTTTTATCAAGCAGATGAGCGGGCAGGTGTCAGGCGGCTCAGCTTGCGATTATCAAGCAGATGAGCGGGCAGGTGTCGGGCTGCTCCGCTGGCGATTATCAAGCAGATGTACAGGCAGGTGTCGCGCGGCTCTGCTGGCGATTATCAAGCAGATGAGCGGGCAGGTGTCGCGCGGCTCAGTTGGCGATTATCAGGCAGATGAGCGGGCAGGTGTCGCGCGGCTCAGCTGGCGATTATCAAGCAGATGTACAGGCAGGTGTCGCGCGGCTCCGCTGGCGATTATCAACCAGATGAGCGGGCAGGTGTCGCGCGGCTCAGCTGGCAATTATCAAGCAGATGAGCGGGCAGGTGTCCCGCGGCTCAGCTGGCGATTAACAAGCAGATGAGCGGGCAGGTGTCGCGAGGTTCAGCTGGCGATTATCATGCAGATGAGCGGGCAGGTGTCCTGGAGCTAAGCTGGTGATTATAAAGCAGATGAGCGGGCAGGTGTCCCGGGGCTCAGGTGGCGATTATCAAGCAGATGAGCGGGCAGGTGTCACGTGGCTCAGCTGGCGATTATCAAGCAGATGAGAGGACAGGTGTCGTGTGGCTCAGCTGGCGATTATCAAGCAGATGAGCGGGCAGGTGTCGTTTGGCTCAGCTGGCGATTATCAAGCAGATGATTGGGCATGTGTTGAGGGGCTCAGCTGGCGATTATCAAGCAGATGAGAGGACAGGTGTAACGGGGCTCAGCTGGCGATTATCAAGCAGATGAGCGCTCAGGTGTTCTGCGGCTCAGCTGGCGATTATCAAGCAGATGAGCGGGCAGGTGTCGTGCAGCTCACCTGGCGATTATCAAGCAGATGAGCAGGCAGGTGTCGCGGGGCTCAGCTGTCGATTATCAGGCAGATGAGCGGGCAGGTTTCGCGGGGCTCAGCTGGCGATTATCAGGCAGATGAGCGGGCAGGTGTCGCGCGGCTCAGCTGGCGATTATCAAGCAGATGAGCGGGCAGGTGTCGTGCGGCTCACCTGGCGATTATCAGGCAGATGAGCGGGCAGGTGTCCCGAAGCTCAGCTGTTGATTATCAAGCCGCAGATCGGGCAGGTGTTGCGCGGCTCAGCTGGCGATTATCAAGCAGATGAGCGGGAAGGTGTCGCGCGGCTCAGCTGGCGATTATCAGGCAGAGGAGCGGGCAGGTGTCGCGCGGCTACGCTGGCGATTATCAGGCAGTTGAGCGGGCAGGTGTCGCGCAGCTCAGCTGGTGATTATCATGCAGATGAGTGGGCAGGTGTCACGCGGCTCAGCTGGTGATTATCTAGCAGATGATCGGGCAGGGGTCGCGAGGCTCAGCTGGCGATTATCAAGCAGATGAGCGGTCAGGTGTCGTGTAGATCAGCTGGCGATTATCAAGCAGATAAGCGGTCAGGTGTCGTGTAGATCAGCTGGCGATTATCATGCAGATGAGTGGGCAGGTGTCGCGGCTCAGCTGGTGATTATCATGCAGATGAGTGGGCAGGTGTCACGCGGCTCAGCTGGTGATTATCAAGCAGATGAGCGGGCAGGTGTCGTGTAGATCAGCTGGCGATTATCAAGCAGATGAGCGGTCAGGTGTCGCGGGGCTCACCTGGCGATATCAAGCAGATGAGCGGGCAGGTGTCGCGCGGCTCAGCTGGTGATTATCTAGCAGATGATCGGGCAGGGGTCGCGAGGCTCAGCTGGCGATTATCTAGCAGATGAGCGGGAAGCTGTCGCGAGGCTCAGCTGGCGATTATCAGGTAGATGAGCGGGCAGGTGTCGTGCGGCTCAGCTGGCGATCATCAGGCAGATGAGCGGGCAGGTGTCGTGCGGCTCAGCTGGCGATTATCAGGCAGATGAGCGGGCAGGTGTCGCGAGGCTCAGCTGGCGATTAACAGGCAGATGAGTGGGCAGGTGTCGCGAGGCTCAGCTGGCGATTATCAAGCAGATGAGCGGGCAGGTGTCGCGAGGCTCAGCTGGCGATCATCAGGCAGATGAGCGGGCAGGTGTCGCGTGGCTCAGCTGGCGATATCAAGCAGATGAGCGGGCAGGTGTCGGGCTGCTCAGCTGGCTTTTATCAAGCAGATGAGCGGGCAGGTGTCAGGCGGATCAGCTTGCGATTATCAGATGAGCGGCAGGTGTCAGCTGCTGGCGATTATCAAGCAGATGAGCGGGCAGGTGTCGCGCGGCTCCGCTGGCGATTATCAAGCAGATGAGCGGGCAGGTGTCGCGCGGCTCAGCTGGCGATTATCAGGCAGATGAGCGGGCAGGGGTCTCGCGGCTACGCTGGCGATTATCAGGCATATGAGCGGGCAGGTGACGCGCGGCTCAGCTGGCGATTATCAAGCAGATGTACAGGCAGGTGTCGCGCGGCTCCGCTGGCGATTATCAACCAGATGAGCGGGCAGGTGTCGCGCGGCTCAGCTGGCGATTATCAAGCATATGTATAGGCAGGTGTCGCGCGGCTGAGCTGTCGATTATCAAGCAGATGAGCGGGCAGGTGTCGTGCGGCTCCGATGGCGATTATCAAGCAGATGAGCGGGCAGGTGTCGCGCGTCTATGCTGGCGATTATCAGGCAGATGATCAGGCAGGTGTCGTGTGGCTCAGCTGGCGATTATCAAGCTGATGTACAGGCAGGTGTCGCGCGGCTCAGCTGGCGATTATCAAGCAGATGAGCGGGCAGGTGTCGCCGGGCTCAGTTGGCGATTATCAGGCAGATGAGCGGGCAGGTGTCGCGCGGCTCAGCTGGCGATTATCAAGCAGCTGAGCAGGCAGGTGTCGCGTGGCTACGCTGGTGATTATCAAGCAGATGAGTGGGCAGGTGTCGCGCGGCTCAGCTGGCGATTATCAGGCAGATGATCAGGCATGTGTCGTGTGGCTCAGCTGGCGATTATCAGGCAGATGAGCGGGCAGGTGTCGCGGGGCTCAGCTGGCGATTATCAGGCAGAGGAGCTGGCAGGTGTAACCCGGCAAAGCTGGCAATTATTAAACATTGAGCGGGCAGGTGTCGCGCGGCTCAGCTGGCGATTATCAAGCAGATGCGCGGGCAGATGTCGCGCGGCTCAGCTGGCGATATCAAGCAGATGAGCGGGCAGGTGTCGCGCGGCTCAGCTGGCTTTTATCAAGCAGATGTGCGGGCAGGTGTCACGCGGCTCAGCTGGCGATTATCAAGCAGATGAGCCGGCAGGTGTCGCGCGGCTACGCTGGCGATTATCAAGCAGATGTGCTGGCAGGTGTCGCGCGGCTCACTGGCGATTATCAAGCAGATGTACAGGCAGGTGTCACGCGGCTCAGCTGGAGATTATCAAGCAGATGAGCGGGCAGGTGTTGCGCTGCTCACCTGGCGATTATCAAGCAGATGAGCGGACAGGTGTCGCGGGGCTCAATGGCGATTATCAAGCAGATGAGCAGGCAGGTGTCGCGGGGCTCAGCTGGCGATTATCAAGCAGATGAACGGGAAGATGCCACGCGGCTCAGCTGGCTATTATCAATCAGATGAGCGGGCAGGTGTCGGGAGGCTAAACTGGCGACTATCAAGCAGATGAGCGGGCAGGTGTCGCGAGGCTCAACTGGCGATTATCAAGCAGATGAGCGACAGGTGTTGCGCGGCTCACCTGGCGATTATCAAGCAGATGAGCGGACAGGTTTTGCGGGGCTCAGCTGGCGATTATCAAGCAGATGAGCGGGAAGGTGTCGCGAGGCTCAACTGGCGATTATCAAGCAGATGAGCGGGCAGGTGTTGCGGGGCTCAGCTGGCGATTATCAAGCAGATGAGCGGGAAGGTGTCGCGAGGCTCAACTGGCGATTATCAAGCAGATGAGCGGGCAGGTGTTGCGCGGCTCACCTGGCGATTATCAAGCAGATGAGCGGGCAGGTGTTGCGGGGCTCAGCTGGCGATTATCAAGCAGATGAGTGGGCAGGTGTCGCCGCGGCTCAGCTGGCGATTATCAAGCAGATGAGCGGGCAGGTGTCGGAGGCTCAGCTGGCGATTATCAAGCAGATGAGCGGGCAGGTGTCGCGTGGCTCAGCTGGCGATTATCAAGCAGATGAGCGGGCAGGTGTCGCGCGGGCTCAGCTGGCGATTATCAAGCAGATGAGCGGGCAGGTGTCGCGTGGCTCAGCTGGCGATTATCAAGCAGATGAGCGGGCAGGTGTCGCGAGGCTCAGCTGGCGATTATCAAGCAGATGAGCGGGCAGGTGTCGCGAGGCTCAGCTGGCGATTATCAAGCAGATGAGCGGGCAGGTGTCGCGGGCTCAGCTGGCGATTATCAAGCAGATGAGCGGGCAGGTGTCACGGGCTCAGCTGGCGATTATCAAGCAGATGAGCGGGCAGGTGTCGCGAGGCTCAGCTGGCGATTATCAAGCAGATGAGCGGGCAGGTGTCGCGGGGCTCAGCTGGCGATTATCAAGCAGATGAGCGGGCAGGTGTCGCGGGCTCAGCTGGCGATTATCAAGCAGATGAGCGGGCAGGTGTCGCGTGGCTCAGCTGGCGATTATCAAGCAGATGAGCGGGCAGGGCGGGCGAGGCTCAGCTGGCGATTATCAAGCAGATGAGCGGGGCAGGTGTCGCGTGGCTCAGCTGGCGATTATCAAGCAGATGAGCGGGCAGGTGTCGTAGGCTCAGCTGGCGATTATCAAGCAGATGAGCGGGCAGGTGTGTCGCGAGGCTCAGCTGGCGATTATCAAGCAGATGAGCGGGCAGGTGTCCCGCGGCTCAGCTGGCGATTATCAAGCAGATGAGCGGGCAGGGTGTCGCGTCGCTCAGCTGGCGATTATCAAGCAGATGAGCGGGCAGGTGTCGCGAGGCTCAGCTGGCGATTATCAAGCAGATGAGCGGGCAGGTGTCGTGCGGCTCAGCTGGCGATTATCAAGCAGATGAGCGGGCAGGTGTCGTGTGGCTCAGCTGGCGATTATCAAGCAGATGAGCGGGCAGGTGTCGCGAGGCTCAGCTGGTGATTATCAAGCAGATGAGCGGGCAGGTGTCGTGTAGCTCAGCTGGCGATTATAAAGCAGATGAGCGGGCAGGTGTCCCGGGGCTCAGTTGGCGATTATCAAGCAGATGAGCGGGCAGGTGTCGCGCGTCTCAGCTGGCGATTATCAGGCAGATGAGCTGGCAGGTGTCCTGGGGCTCAGCTGGCAGTTATAAAGCAGATGAGCGGGCAGGTGTCCCGGGGCTCAGTTGGCTATTATCAAGCAGATGAGCGGGCAGGTGTCGCGCAGCTCAGCTGGCGATTATCAGGCAGATGAGCTGCCAGGTGTCCCGGGGCTAAGCTGGCGATTATGAAGCAGATGAGCGGGCAGGTGTCCCGGGGCTCAGTTGGCGAATATCAAGCAGATGAGCGGGCAGGTGTCGGGCGGCTCAGCTGGCGATTATCAAGCAGATGAGAGGACAGGTGTCTCGGGGCTCAGCTGGCGATTATCAAGCAGATGAGCGGTCAGGTGTCGCGTGGCTGACCTGGCGATCATCAAGAGATGATCGGGCAGGTATCGTGAGGCTCAGCTGGCGATTATCAAGCAGATGAGCGGGCAGGTGTCGCGAGGCTCAGCTGGCGATTATCAAGCAGATGAGTGGGCAGGTGTAGCGCGGGTCAACTGGCGATTATCAGGCAGATGAGCGGGCAGGTGTCCGGCATTTCAGCTGGTGATTATCAATCCGATGAGCGGGCAGGTGTCCCGCGGCTCAGCTGGCGATTATCAAGCAGATGAGCGGGCAGGTGTCGGGTGGCTCAGCTGGCGATTATCAAGCAGATGAGTGGGCAGGTGTCACGCGGCTCAGCTGGTGATTATCAAGCAGATGAGCGTGCAGGTGTCGTGTAGCTCAGCTGGCGATTATAAAGCAGATGAGCGGGCAGGTGTCCCGGGGCTCAGCTGGCGATTATCAAGCAGATGAGCGGGCAGGTGTCGCGGGGCTCAGCTGGCGATTATCAAGCAGATGAGCGGGCAGGTGTCACGCGGCTCAGCTGGCGATTATCAGGCAGATGAGCGGGCAGGTGTCCCGGGGCTCAGCTGGCGATTATCAAGCAGATGAGCGGGCAGGTGTCCCGGGGCTCAGCTGGCGATTATCAAGCAGATGAGCGGGCAGGTGTCACGTGGCTCAGCTGGCGATTATCAAGCAGATGAGAGGACAGGTGTCGTGTGGCTCAGCTGGCGATTATCAAGCAGATCAGCGGGCAGGTGTTGTGTGGCTCAGCTGGTTATTATCAAGCAGATGAGCGGGCAGGTTTCTCGGGGCTCAGCTGGCGATTATCAAGCAGATGAGCGGGCAGGTGTCAGGGGTCTCAGCTGGCGATTATCAAGCAGATGAGCGGGCAGGTTTCTCGGGGCTCAGCTGGCGATTATCAAGCAGATGAGCGGGCAGGTGTTGTGTGGCTCAGCTGGTGATTATCAAGCAGATGAGCGGGCAGGTTTCTCGGGGCTCAGCTGGCGATTATCAAGCAGATGAGCGGGCAGGTGTCGTGTGGCTCAGCTGGCGATTATCAAGCAGATGAGCAGGCAGGTGTCGCTGGGCTCAGCTTGCGATTATCAAGCAGATGAGCGGTCAGGTGTCGCGCGGCTGACCTGGCGATTATCAAGCAGATGAGCGGGCAGGTATCGTGAGGCTCAGCTGGCGATTATCAAGCAGATGAGCGGGCAGGTGTCGCGAGGCTCAGCTGGCGATTATCAAGCAGATGCACGTGGCTATCATACACTGATCACGGACTGCCCATGCACTAATCACGTGACTGCACATGCACTGATCACGTAATTGTAGGCAATGATCTCGTGGCTATCATGCACTGATCACGTGGCTGATCATGCACTGCTCATGTGACTGAGCATGCACTGATCACGTAGCTATCATGCATTGATCACTTGTCTATCATGCACTGAACACGTGGTTCATCATACACTGGTCACGTGACTGCACATGCCCTGCTCACGTGGCTGATCATATAGTGATCACGTGGCTGCTCATGCACTGATTACGTGGCTGACCATGCACTGATCACGTAGCTATCATGCACTGATCACATGGCTATCATGCACTGATCCCATGGCTGATAATGCACTGATCACGTGACTGATCATGCACTGATCTCGTGACTGATAATGCACTGATCGTGACTGATCATGCACTGATGCACTGATCGCACTGATCACGCTGATCATGATCACTGATCACTGATCAGCTGATCATGCACTGATCACGTGATCTGATGCATGCACTGATCACATGGCTGATCATGCACTGATCACGTGACTGATCATGCACTGATCACGTGGCTGATCATGCACTGATCACGTGGCTGATCATGCACTGATCACGTGGCTGATCATGCACTGATCACGTGACTGATCATGCACTGATCGTGACTGATCATGCACTGATCACGTGACTGATCATGCACTGATCACGTGGCTGATCATGCACTGATCACGTGACTGATCATGCACTGATCACGTGACTGATCATGCACTGATCACGTGGCTGATCATGCACTGATCACGTGGCTGATCATGCACTGATCACGCACTGATCATGCACTGATCACGTGGCTGATCATGCACTGATCACGTGACTGATCATGCACTGATCGTGATGCTGATCATGCACTGATCACGTGACTGATCATGCACTGATCACTGATCATGCACTGATCATGCACTGATCATGCACTGATCACGTGGCTGATCATGCACTGATCACGTGACTGATCATGCACTGATCACGCACTGATCTGATCATGCTGATCATGCTGATCACGTGGCTGATCATGCACTGATCACGTGGCTGATCATGCACTGATCACGTGACTGATCATGCACTGATCACGTGGCTGATCATGCACTGATCACGTGATCTGATCATGCACTGATCACGTGCACTGATCATGCATCATGATGATCGTGACTGATCATGCACTGATCACATGGCTGATCATGCACTGATGTGTGCTGATCATGCACTGATCACGTGGCTGATCATGCACTGATCACGCTGACTGCATCATGCACTGATCACGTGACACTGATCATGCACTGATCACGTGGCTGATCATGCACTGATCACGTGACTGATCATGCACTGATCACGTGGCTGATCATGCACTGATCACGTGACTGATCATGCACTGATCACGTGGCTGATCATGCACTGATCACGTGCTGATCATGCACTGATCACGTGGCTGATCATGCACTGATCACGTGGCTGATCATGCACTGATCACGTGACTGATCACTGCACTGATCACGATGATCTGATCATGCACTGATCACGTGGCTGATCATGCACTGATCACGTGGCTGATGATCTGATCACACTGACTGATCACTGATCGACTGATGCACTGATCACGTGGCTGATCATGCACGTGATCACGTGGCTGATCATGCACTGATCACGTGGCTGATCATGCACTGATCACGTGGCTGATCATGCACTGATCACGTGGCTGATCATGCACTGATCACGTGGCTGATCATGCACTGATCACGTGACTGATCATGCACTGATCATCATCACTGATCATGATGCACTGATCACATGATCTGACTGATCACACTGACTGATCACGTGATCTGATCATGCACTGATCACGTGGCTGATCATGCACTGATCACGTGATCTGATCATCA
Organism: Bos mutus; assembly: GCF_027580195.1. Lineage (NCBI taxonomy): Eukaryota > Metazoa > Chordata > Mammalia > Artiodactyla > Bovidae > Bos > Bos mutus. The sequence goes on from NW_027219897.1 coordinate 34,385, forward strand.
CTGATCACACTGCTGATCATGCACTGATCACGTGGCTGATCATGCACTGATCACATGGCTGATCATGCACTGATCTGATCACTGATCTGATCATGCACTGATCACGTGACTGATCATGCACTGATCACGTGGCTGATCATGCACTGATCACGTGGCTGATCATGCACTGATCACGTGGCTGATCATGCACTGATCACGTGGCTGATCATGCACTGATCACGTGGCTGATCATGCACTGATCGTGGCGTGACTGATCATGCACTGATCACGTGGCTGATCATGCACTGATCACGTGGTGATCATGCACTGATCACGTGACTGATCATGCACTGATCTCATGGCTTATCATGCACTGATTGTGGATCATGCACTGATCACATGATCATGCACTGATCACGTTGCTGATCATGCACTGATCATGATCACGTGTCTGATCATGCACTGATCACGTGGCTGATCATGCACTGATGATCAGGTGGCTGATCATGCACTGATCACGTGACTGATCATGCACTGACACTGATCACATGACACATCATGCACTGATCATTTGCCTGATCATGCACTGATCACGTGGCTGATCATGCACTGCTCATGTGACTGTGCATGCACTGATCACGTAGCTATCATGCATTGATCACTTGTCTATCATGCACTGAACACATGGCTGATCATACACTGGTCACGTGAGTGCACATGCACTGATCACTTGGCTGATCATGCACTGATCACGTGGCTATCATTCACTGATCACGTGTCTATCATGCACTGACACGTGGCTACAATGATCACAATGATCACCTGACTGTGCATGCACTAATCACGTGACTGCACATGCACTGATGACGTAATTTGATCAGGCAATGATGATCACGTGGCTATCAGGAACTGATCACGTGACTGATCATGTACTTATCACGTGACTGATCATTCACTGATCTCATGGCTTATCATGCACTGATCACATGCCTGATCATGCAGTGGTCACGTGGCTATCATGCACTAATCACGTATCACTGATCATGGCTGATCATGCACTGATCACGTGGCTGATCATGCACTGATCACGTGATCTGATCATGCACTGATCACGGGTCTATCATCATAACACTGATCTCGTGGCTAATCATGCACTGATCACGTGGCTATCATGCACTGATCACGTGTGGCTCATCATGCACTGATCACGTGCACTGATCATGCACTGATCACGTGACTGATCATGCACTGATCACGTACCTGGTCATGCACTGATCACGTGGCTGATCATGCACTGATCACTGATCACTGATAGCTGATCCTGGCTGATCATACACTGATCACGTGATTGATCATGCACTGATCATGTGACTGAACATGCACTGATGATCACGTGGTTATCATGCACTGATCACGTGTCTATCATGCACTAATCATCTGACTGACTGCACATGCACTGATCACGTGACTGATCAGACAATGACCACGTGGCTATGCACTGATGCACTGATCACGTGGCTGATCATTCACTGATCACATGACTGCCCATGCACTGATGCGCACGTGGATGATCATGCACTGATCACGTGACTGATCATGCACTGATCACCTGGCTGATCATGCACTGATCACGTGGCTGATCATGCACTGATCACGTGGCTGATCATGCACTGATCACGGGCTGATCATGCACTGATCACGTGGCTGATCATGCACTGATCACGTGGCTGATCATGCACTGATCACGTGACTGATCATGCACTGATCTGACTGATCATGCACTGATCACGTGGCTGATCATGCACTGATCACGTGGCTGATCATGCACTGATCACGTGGCTGATCATGCACTGATCACGTGGCTGATCATGCACTGATCACGGCTGATCATGCACTGATCACGTGGCTGATCATGCACTGATCACGTGACTGATCACTGATCATCGTGACTGATCATGCACTGATCACGTGACTGATCATGCACTGATCACGTGACTGATCATGCACTGATCACGTGACTGATCATGCACTGATCACGTGACTGATCATGCACTGATCACGTGGCTGATCATGCACTGACTGATCGTGACTGATCATGCACTGATCACGTGACTGATCATGCACTGATCACGTGACTGATCATGCACACTGATCGTGACTGATCATGCACTGATCACGTGGCTGATCATGCACTGATCACATGACTGATGCACTGATGGCTGACTGATCATGCACTGATCACACTGATCATGCACTGATCATGCACTGATGCACTGATCACGTGACTGATCATGCACTGATCACGCACTGATCATGCACTGATCACGTGACTGATCATGCATGCACTGATCACGTGACTGATCATGCACTGATCACGTGACTGATCATGCACTGATCACGTGACTGATCATGCACTGATCACGTGACTGATCATGCACTGATCACGTGACTGATCATGCACTGATCACGTGCTGATCATGCACTGATCACGTGCTGATCATGCACTGATCGTGATCTGATCTGATCATGCACTGATCATCTGATCACTGATCATGCACTGATCACGTGGCTGATCATGCACTGATCACGTGGGCTGATCTGATCATGCACTGATCACTGCTGATCATGCACTGATCACGTGACTGATCATGCACTGATCATGCACTGATCACGCACTGATCACGTGTCTGATCATGCACTGATCACGTGGCTGATCATGCACTGATCACGCACTGATCATGCACTGATCACTGATCATGCACTGATCACGTGGCTGATCATGCACTGATCACACTGCTGATCATGCACTGATCACGTGCTGCTGATCATGCACTGATCACGTGGCTGATCATGCACTGATCACGTGGCTGATCATGCACTGATCACGTGGCTGATCATGCACTGATCACGTGGCTGATCATGCACTGATCTGATCATGTGACTGATCGCACTGATGATCACACGTGACTGATCATGCACTGATCACGTGGCTGATCATGCACTGATCACGTGGCTGATCATGCACTGATCACGTGGCTGATCATGCACTGATCACGTGACTGATGATCACTGATCACGTGACTGATGCACTGTGGCTGATCATGCACTGATCACGTGGCTGATCATGCACTGATGCACTGATCATGCACTGATCATGCACTGATCACTGATCGTGGCTGATCATGCACTGATCACGTGGCTGATCATGCACTGATCTGATCACGTGGCTGATCATGCTGATGATCACACTGCTGATCATGCACTGATCACGCTGACTGATGATCATGCACTGATCACGTGACTGATCATGCACTGATCACGCACTGCTGATCATGATCACGTGACTGATCATGCACTGATCACGTGACTGATCATGCACTGATCACGTGGCTGATCATGCACTGATCACGTGGCTGATCATGCACTGATCACGTGGCTGATCATGCACTGATCACGTGGCTGATCATGCACTGATCACGTGGCTGATCATGCTGATCATGCACTGATCACGTGACTGATCATGCACTGATCACGTGATCTGATCATGCACTGATCACGTGACTGATCATGCACTGATCACTGATCATGCACTGATCATGCACTGATCTGATCGTGACTGATCATGCACTGATCACGTGACTGATCATGCACTGATCACGTGGCTGATCATGCACTGATCATGCACTGATCTGATCATGCACTGATCACGTGGCTGATCATGCACTGATCACGTGACTGATCATGCACTGATCACGTGGCTGATCATGCACTGATCACGTGCTGGCTGATCATGCACTGATCACGTGGCTGATCATGCACTGATCACGTGACTGATCATGCACTGATCACGTGGCTGATCATGCACTGATCTGATCGCACTGATCACATGATCATGCACTGATCATCGTGCACTGATCATGCACTGATCACGTGACTGATCATGCACTGATCACGTGACTGATCATGCACTGATCACGTGGCTGATCATGCACTGATCACGTGGCTGATCATGCACTGATCACGTGGCTGATCATGCACTGATCACGTGGCTGATCATGCACTGATCACGTGGCTGATCATGCACTGATCACGTGACTGATCATGCACTGATCACGTGGCTGATCATGCACTGATCACGTGACTGATGATGCACTGATCACGTGCCTGATCATGCACTGATCACGTGGCTGATCATGCACTGATCGTGGCTGATCATCATCACTGATCACGTGGCTGATCATGCACTGATCACGTGGCTGATCATGCACTGATCACGTGCTGATGCACTGATCACCTGACTGATCATGCACTGATCACGTGCTGATCATGCACTGATCACGTGGCTATCATCATGCACTGATCACACTGATCACACTGACACGTGCTATCATGCACTGATCACGTGGCTGATCATGCACTGATCACGTGACTGATCATGCACTGATCACGTGACTGATCATGCACTGATCACGTGGCTGATCATGCACTGATCACGTGGCTGATCATGCACTGATCACTGATGCACTGATCTCGTGGCTGATCATGCACTGATCACGTGTCTGATCGTACACTGATCACGTGGCTGATCATACACTGATCACGTTTCTATCATGCACTGAACACATGGTTCATCATACACTGGTCACGTGACTGCACATGCCCTGCTCACGTGGCTGATCATACAGTGATCACGTGGCTGATCATGCACTGATTACGTGGCTGACCATGCACTGATCACGTAGCTATCATGCACTGATCACATGGCTGATCATGCACTGATCCCATGGCTGATAATGCACTGATCTCGTGACTGATCATGCAATGATCACGTGACTGATCATGCACTGATCACGTGGCTGATCATGCACTGATCGTGGCGATCATGCACTGATCACACTGATCACGTGACTGATCATGCACTGATCACATGGCTGATCATGCACTGATCACTGATCATCACTGATCGTGGCTGATCATGCACTGATCACGTGGCTGATCATGCACTGATCACGTGGCTGATCGCACTGATCATCATGCACTGATCACACTGATCTGATCATGCACTGATCACGTGACTGATCATGCACTGATCACGTGACTGATCATGCATGATCACGTTGCTTATCATGCACTGATCACCTGGCTTATCATGCACTTATCCCCTGGCTGATCATGCACTGATCACATGACTGATCATGCACTGATGCACTGATCACGCACTGATCATGCACTGATCACGTGCACTGACTGATCATGCACTGATCACGTGGCTGATCATGCACTGATCACGTGGTGATCATGCACTGATCACGTGACTGATAATACACTGATCTCATGGCTTATCATGCACTAATCACGTTGTGGAACATGCATTGATAACGTATCTGATCATACACTGAGCAGGTGGCTGATCATGCACGGATCCCGTGGCTGATCATACACTGATCACATGACACATCATGCACTGATCATTTGCCTGATCATGCTGATCATGCTGATCATGTGACTGATCATGCACTGATCACGTGGCTGATCATGCACTGATCACGTGACTGATCATGCACTGATCATCACGTGGCTGATCATGCACTGATCACGTGGCTGATCATGCACTGATCACTGATCTGATCATGCACTGATCATGCACTGATCACGTGCCTGATCATGCACTGATCACGTGACTGATCATGCACTGATCACGTGACTGATCAGGCACTGATCACGTAGCTATCATGCACTGATCACGTGGCTATCATGCACTTATCACGTGGCTGATCATGCACTGATCACGTGACTGATCATGCACTGATCACGTGCTGATCATGCACTGATCACGTGGCTGATCATGCACTGATCACGTGGCTGATCATGCACTGATCACGTGGCTGATCATGCACTGATCACGTGACTGATCATGCACTGATCACGTGACTGATCATGCACTGATCACGTGGCTGATCATGCACTGATCACGTGGCTGATCATGCACTGATGATCATGACACTGATCATGCACTGATCACGTGGCTGATCATGCACTGATCACGTGGCTGATCATGCACTGATCACGTGGCTGATCATGCACTGATCACGTGACTGATCATGCACTGATCACGTGACTGATCATGCACTGATCACGCTGATCATGCACTGATCACGCTGATCATGCACTGATCACGTGGCTGATCATGCACTGATCACGTGGCTGATCATGCACTGATCACGTGGCTGATCATGCACTGATCACGTGGCTGATCATGCACTGATCACGTGGCTGATCATGCACTGATCACGTGGCTGATCATGCACTGATCACGTGGCTGATCATGCACTGATCACGTGACTGATCATGCACTGATACACTGATCTGATCACGTGCTTATCATGCACTGATCGTTGTGGATCATGCACTGATCACGTATCTGATCATACACTGATCAGGTGGCTGATCATGCACTGATCACGTGGCTGATCATACACTGATCACATGACACATCATGCACTGATCATTTGCCTGATCATGCACTGATCACGTGGCTGATCATGCACTGCTCATGTGACTGCATGTGATCATGCACTGATCACGTAGCTATCATGCATTGATCACTTGTCTATCATGCACTGAACACATGGCTGATCATACACTGGTCACGTGAGTGCACATGCACTGATCACTTGGCTGATCATGCACTGATCACGTGGCTATCATTCACTGATCACGTGTCTATCATGCACTGACACGTGGCTAATCATACAATGATCACCTGACTGTGCATGCACTAATCACGTGACTGCACATGCACTGATGACGTAATTGTAGGCAATGATCACGTGGCTATCAGGAACTGAT